>NC_054579.1:233053-235553 GCF_017654505.1 Polyodon spathula | reverse complement strand
TCTGTGCTTTGAGAAGGGGGCTGGTTCATTCTCTTCACTGTGCTTTGAGAAGGGGGCTGGTTCATTCTCTTCACTGTGCTTTGAGAAGGGGGCTGGTTCATTCTCTTCACTGTGCTTTGAGAAGGGGGCTGGTTCATTATCTTCACTGTGCTTTGAGAAGGGGGCTTTGAGGGGTTCATTCTCTTCACTGTGCTTTGAGAAGGGGGCTGGTTCATTCTCTTCTCTGTGCTTTGAGAAGGGGGCTGGGTCATTATCTTCACTGTGCTTTGAGAAGGGGGCTGGTTCATTATCTTCACTGTGCTTTGAGAAGGGGGCTGGTTCATTATCTTCACTGTGCTTTGAGAAGGGGGCTGGTTCATTATCTTCACTGTGCTTTGAGAAGGGGGCTGGGTCATTATCTTCACTGTGCTTTGAGAAGGGGGCTGGTTCATTATCTTCACTGTGCTTTGAGAAGGGGGCTGGTTCATTATCTTCACTGTGCTTTGAGAAGGGGGCTGGTTCATTATCTTCACTGTGCTTTGAGAAGGGGGCTGGTTCATTATCTTCACTGTGCTTTGAGAAGGGGGCTGGTTCATTAACTGCACTGTGCTTTTCTCTGGTTCATTTTTCACTTTGAGAAGGGGGCTGGGTCATTCTCTTCACTGTGCTTTGAGAAGGGGTCTGGTTCGTTATCTTCTCTGTGCTTTGAGAAGGGGGTTGGTTCATTCTCTTCACTGTGCTTTGAGAAGGGGGCTGGTTCATTATCTTCTCTGTGCTTTGAGAAGGGGGCTGGTTCATTCTCTTCACTGTGCTTTGAGAAGGGGGCTGGGTCATTCTCTTCACTGTGCTTTGAGAAGGGGGCTGGTTCATTCTCTTCTCTGTGCTTTGAGAAGGGGGCTGGTTCATTCTCTTCTCTGTGCTTTGAGAAGGGGGCTGGTTCATTATCTTCTCTGTGCTTTGAGAAGGGGGGGCTGGTTCATTATCTTCACTGTGCTTTGAGAAGGGGGCTGGTTCATTCTCTTCTCTGTGCTTTGAGAAGGGGGCTGGTTCATTCTCTTCTCTGTGCTTTGAGAAGGGGGCTGGTTCGTTATCTTCACTGTGCTTTGAGAAGGGGGCTGGTTCATTATCTTCACTGTGCTTTGAGAAGGGGGCTGGGTCATTATCTTCACTGTGCTTTGAGAAGGGGGCTGGTTCATTCTCTTCTCTGTGCTTTGAGAAGGGGGCTGGGTCATTCTCTTCACTGTGCTTTGAGAAGGGGGCTGGGTCATTCTCTTCACTGTGCTTTGAGAAGGGGGCTGGTTCATTATCTTCTCTGTCATTCTCTTCACTGTGCTTTGAGAAGGGGGCTGGTTCATTCTCTTCTCACCGAAGTGTTCAGTGTATCCCAGATCCCCTCTTTCTTCGGGCAGGTGTCCTGAACGAAGGGTTCCAGCACTCCACCGATCCCACAGCAATTCAGCTACGAAGAGAAAAATCCACCAGCCCGCTCATTAATATATTAACATGGCTGCCTCAGATCGTGTTGAGAGCGTGTGTCATTGTCTTCTACTCTATGTATGACAGTCTCTAATTCTCTCCTCTCTACCCTTTCCCTCTCTCGACTCTCCTCTCCCGCTCCCTCCTCTCCTCTCTCTCTCTCTCTCTCCCCTCTCTCTCTCTCCCCTCCTCTCTCCTCTCTCTCTCTCTCTTCCCCTCCTCTCCTCTCTCTCTCCCCTCCTCTCTCTCTCCTCACCTCTCTCCTCTCTCGTGTCTCCCTGTGATCGTGCTGAGAGTGTGATTCATTCTCTCGCACTTTCTGTAGGACAGATCCTGACAGAGTGGCAGAGAATGAATCTCACTATTAACACGGTTAGCCATGCTAGTGTCTGTGCCCCCCCCCCCCCCCCCCTGCCCCCTGTCTCTCACCGCGTTGTGGAAGATGCGCAGGGTGACGGCCTGACTCGGGTCTCTCTTGTTCAGGTACTGCAGGTAGATTGTTTGGTAGAACTCGGACAGGTTTTGCACCAGCTGCAGGACACACAAGGAAACACAGATTCGTACTGGACTTTTACTGGGTTCAATTGAATTGGGTTGTACTGGACTTGTACAGGGTTGAACTGAACTGGGTTGTGTTGGACTGGACTGGGTTGAATTGAACTGGGTTGTATTGGACTGGACTGGGTTGTGCTGGTTTATACTGGGTTGTACTGGTTTATACTGGGTTGAACGCCTCTCACCGCATCCTTGTTGACGAAGGCCAGGACTCCAGCAGCAATCTCAGCGCCACACAGAACCCCCACAAACACCAAGAACTGGGGAACAGCAGAGTGTAAACTTTACAACAGGCACTGTAAACTTTACAACACGAACTGTGAACTTTACCGTGACCAGAGCCGCCTTAAAACCTTACAAGACAGACTGTAAACTTTAAAAACGCCAGTAAAAGGTTAACAAGAGCCCCACTCACCGTTCCCAGTGTCGATCTGGACTCGTTGCACAGTCCACAGTGTCCCAGTATAGCCACCAGTAACATCAGAGCACC
>NC_054579.1:203053-230553 GCF_017654505.1 Polyodon spathula | reverse complement strand
AGATAGATAGATAGATAGTGTGTGTATAGATAGATAGATAGATAGAGAGATAGATATAGATAGACACGAATATATCAACACTTACCGCGAAGATGATGTTGAAAATCACCAGCAAAACTTTACAGCACTGCCCGCAACCGTCCACCGCCATAGTGAAGAACACCACTAATACTGATAATCAATTAATAACGCGCCGCCAACTTCGCAGAGAACGAGATTTTGTGCGTAAATGTGCAGCAGATCGCTCTGCGAAGAGATGGGTGATGATTACGATTGATTGCTATGATGATGATTGTTAGTAAGGGCTGTTTCAGCGCTGAGGTGCTGTTCTCTCGGTGCAGAGGGACTCAGTGGCTGAGATACAAGGTGCTTTATACAGTCAGCTTAGAGGAAACGAAACCCTTCGCCTCCGAGCCGCGCACACCTGCCCTGGAGCGACGTGCCGGCGTGCGTGATCCACACCGAACCGCTGCGCAAGAACCGGGGGGAGGGAGAGAGGAGAGGAGAGGAGAGAGGGAGGAGAGAGAAGAGAGAGGGAGGGGAGAGGATAGAGGAGAGAGAGGAGAGAGAGAGGGGAGAGAGAGAGAGAGAGAGAGAGAGAGGAGAGAGAGAGAGAGAGAGGAGAGAGAGAGAGAGAGAGAGAGAGAGAGAGAGAGAGAGAGAGGAGAGAGAGAGAGAGAGAGAGAGGGAGAGAGAGAGAGAGGAGAAAGGAGAGAGGAGGGAGAGGAGAGAGAGGAGAGAGAAAGAGAGAGAGAGGAGAGAAGAGAGAGAAGTGAGGGAGAGGAGAGAAAGGAGACAGGAGAGGAGAGAGAGGAGAGAAGAGAGAGGAGACAGGAGAGAAAGAGAGGGAGAGGAGACAGGAGAGAAGGAGAGAGGGGTGAGAAGGAGAGGAGACAGGAGAGAAGAGAGGGAGAGGAGACAGGAGAGAGGAGAGAGGGGAGAGGAGAGAGAGAGAGGAGAGAGAGGGAGAGGAGACAGAGAGGAGAGGAGGAGAGAGGAAAGGAGAGAGAAGAGAGGAGAGGAGAGAAGAGGGGAGGGAGAGAGAGGAGACAGAGAGGAGAGGGAGAGGAGACAGAGGAGAGAGGAGACGGGAGAGAAAGGAGAGAGAGAAGGGGACGGGAGAGGAGAGGAGAGAGGGATAAGAAGGGAGAGGAGGGAGAGAGGAAATGAGAGGAGGGAAGTCTTTCTCTCCTGGTTTCCTTGCTTCTACAATATCTGCTGTCCTGTGTGTAGAGAGATATAATCTCTCTCTCTATACACACACACAGATATAGATATATAGAATAAATATTACAATAATACAAACAGATCCACGCAATTGCAGTCTAGATGAAGGGGTTTATTTTCAGGGGGTTTCAGACAGAAGCCCCCCCCCCCCCCCCCCCCCCTAAACTGTGCAGAATGAAGAGTCATTGCAGCTTCTCTATAAACTGCATGTGAAAAAACTGAGCAGCACAAGGGCTTCAAAAACCTTCCAACCCTTCGGGGCGCACTGTTCCAAAAACCATTTCACACACACACACATAAAAAAACCAAACGTGTTTATTTTTTTAAGTCCTTTGCTGTCATCGCTCCTGTCTGTAAAAACACTGCAATTCTACAGCTGGGGCCAAAAACACTGCAGCACCTCGAATACTTAGGATTGAGACAATAATAATAATAATACTAATAATATATAATAATAATAATAATAAATAATAATAATAATAAAATATATTTAATAATAGTCAAGTCAAAAAAAAAAAAAAAAAACAAGACATTTTTGTGATATTTTAATATAACCATGGAAAATATTAGGAATTTCATACAAACATTTTACAAGAGGACTGGGGGGGGGGGTCGGATCGGGTCATTCGCTCATTCTATACTGAATACTCGCTCTCTCTCTCTCTCTCTCTAGCGCACTTCCCTCTTCCCTCTCCTCCTCTAGTGCCCTCTCTTCCCTCTTCTCCTCTCCTCTCCTCTCTGGATCTTGTCCCTCTTTCCTCTCTCTAGTGCTCTCTTCCTCTCTTCCCTCCTCTCCTTCCCCTCTCCTCTCTCTCTAGGGCTCTCTCTCTCTCCCCTCCTCTCCTCCCTCTCTCTAGTGCACTCTCCCTCTCTTCCCTCCTCTCCTCTGTCCCTGGATCTTGTCCCTGACTCCTCGCGATTGCTCCGAATCCCCTTCCTCTTTCCCCTCGTGTCTCGGTCTCTTTCTCTTCTCTCCCTCCTCCCTCAGCTCCTGAAAACAAAAGACAGACACACAGTTCAGACTTCTGTTTCTGAGCAGTTTTTAAGCGTGAAAGACCCGTTGGTGTTCTGCGTGCTGTGCTCCGCGGCTCTGTGCGTTTCACTCACAATGCGTGCGAAGCGCTGCGCCTCGCTCACTCGCTCCACCAGCAGCATCACTTCCTCCTCCTGTGTGGGGAAGACGGGCAGCTTCCTGTCAATCAGGTGCTCGATTCGCTGGAACAGCTCGACATCGTACCTGAGAGGAGGAGTCACACAAACAGGGAGGAGTCACAATAGAGAGGGGGAGGAGTCACACTAGAGGGGGGTGGGGGGAGTCAAACTAGAGAGGGGAGGAGTCAAACACAAACAGGGAGGAGTCAAACTAGATGGGGAGGAGTCAAACTAGATGGGGAGGAGTCAAATACAAACAGGGAGGAGTCAAATTAGACAGGGGGAGGAGTCATTGATACAGAGACAGAGAGAGAGAGACAGACAGAGAGGAGACACACACACACGCACACACGTGCGCGCGAGAGCGGACGGGGTTTGTGATGACTGCTCATTGATTTGCTGATCGATTATTGGCGCACTCACTGCGAGACGAAGGTGATCGATTTCCCAGATCTCCCGGCTCGGGCCGTGCGACCCACCCTGTGGATATAATCCTGGAAAACAAAACAGACAGCGTCGCCATCACCATGGTTACTGTGAACAAAACACACACCAGCATCACCACGGTTACTGTGAAAGAAGCACACACCAGCATCACCACGGTTACTGTGAACAAAACAGACATCAAAGCATCCAAATATAGATGTAAAAAAAGTAAACTGAAAAACGCATTATATTTTGTAATATTTTTTGTAATACTGTCTCAATATCTCTGTCTCAGTGTCTCTCACTGTCTCAATAGCTCTGTCTCACTGTCAATATCTCTGTCTCAGTGTCTCTCACTGTCTCAATAGCTCTGTGTCTCAGGGTCTCACTGTTTCTATCTCTGTCAGTGTCTCAATATCTCTGTCTCAGTGTCTCTCAGGTCTCTCTCACTGTCTCCATATCTCTGTGTCTCAGTGTCTCAATATCTCTCAGGGTCTCTCACTGTCTCAATATCTCTGTGTCTCAGTGTCTCAATATCTCTGTCTCAGTGTCTCTCACTGTCTCAATAGCTCTGTGTCTCAGAGTCTCACTGTCTCTATCTCTGTCAGTGTCTCAATATCTCTGTCTCAGTGTCTCTCAGGTCTCTCTCACTGTCTCCATATCTCTGTGTCTCAGTGTCTCAATATCTCTCAGGGTCTCTCACTGTCTCAATATCTCTGTGTCTCAGTGTCTCAATATCTCTGTCTCAGTGTCTCTCACTGTCTCAATAGCTCTGTGTCTCAGAGTCTCACTGTCTCTATCTCTGTCAGTGTCTCAATATCTCTGTCTCCGTGTCTCTCAATCTCTCGGTGTCTCAGTGTGTCTCTCACCTTGGAGTGAGTGGGGATGTCGAAGTTGATGACCACGTCCACGTGGGGGATGTCCAGTCCACGGGACGCCACGTCCGTGGCCAGCAGGATGGAGCGGGACTTGGATTTGAACTTGTTCAGTGCGCCCATTCGCTTATTCTGAGAGAAAAACGCAAACCATGAAACGAGAAACACGAACTAGAGCTGCTCTGCTGGACTCAGTTTAGTTTCAATAACGCTGATGAAGGCACTAGAGCCCCAAACTAGAGCTGCTCTGCTGGACTCAGTTTAGTTTCAATAACGCTGATGAAGGCACTAGAGCCCCAAACTAGAGCTGCTCTGCTGGACTCAGTTTAGTTTCAATAACGCTGATGAAGGCACTAGAGCCCCAAACTAGAGCTGCTCTGCTGGACTCAGTTTAGTTTCAATAACGCTGATGAAGGCACTAGAGCCCCAAACTAGAGCTGCTCTGCTGGACTCAGTTTAGTTTCAATAACGCTGATGAAGGCACTGGAGCCCCAAACTAGAGCCGCTCTGCTTGGCTGTTATTGCTCACCTGACTCATCTGTCCATGCAGGGGGATGGCTGTGAAGCCCAAGTTCCTGAGCAACAGCGCCACCCTCTGGGCGTTGTTGCAAGTGCTGCAGAAAATCATGAAGGAGTTCCCAGCCAATTCATTGAGGATATAGACCAGGTAGCAATCCTAAAAAAAAACAAAGAGAAAACACCAAGATAATCAGAGGAGAGAGAGAGCGGAGAGAGAGAGAGAGAGAGAGAGAGAGAGAGAGAGAGAGCAGAGAGAGAGAGAGAGAGAGAGAGAGAGAGAGAGAGAGAGAGATGCAGACAGGAAAGGAGAGGAAAGGAGATGAGAAGGGAGAGAAAGAGGAGAGAAGGGAGAGAGGGAAGGAGAGGGGAGAGGAGAGAAAGGAGAGAGAGGAGAGAGGAGAGAGATGAGAGAGAAGGGAAGGAGAGGGGAGAGGAGAAAGGAGATGAGAGAGAAGGGAGAGAAGAGAGAGAGGAGAGAGGGGAGAGGAAAGAGGAGAGAGAGAGAGAGGAGAGAGAGAGGGAGAGGAGAGAGGAGAGAGAGAGAGGAGAGAGAGAGAGGAGAGAGATGAGGAGAAGGAGAGAGGGAGGAGAGAGGGGAGAGGAGAGAGGAGAGAAAGAGGAGAGGAGATGATAGAAGGGAGAGGGAAGGAGAGGGGAGAGGAGAGAGAGGAGAGAGGAGAGGGGAGAGAAAGAGGAGAAACTGATATAAGTGATAAGGGAGGGTCTTCACAGGAAGTACTGCTGCAGCTTGTCCACAGTGACTCAACCAACCCCAGAGTCAATCCCACAGCTCCCACAGCGTATAGAGGGAGGGAGGGAGCGAGGGAGGGAGCGAGGGCGGGTCCTCACCTTGAATTTGGAGGGGATGAACAGATAGTATTGCTGCAGTTTGTCCACGGTGCTGTACTTGCTGGAAACAGAGCATTTCACTGGGTCTCTGAGAGCCGCCCTCTGAAGCTTCTGAACCTGAAACCAAACAACCAACCCCAGAGTCATTCCCACAGCGTGACTCAACCAACCCCAGAGTCACTCCCACAGCGTGACTCAACCAACCCCAGAGTCATTCCCACAGCGTGACTCAACCAACCCCAGAGTCATTCCCACAGCGTGACTCAACCAACCCCAGAGTCATTCCCACAGCGTGACTCAACCAACCCCAGAGTCACTCCCACAGCGTGACTCAACCAACCCCAGAGTCACTCCCACAGCGTGACTCAACCAACCCCAGAGTCATTCCCACAGCGTGACTCAACCAACCCCAGAGTCACTCCCACAGCGTGACTCAACCAACCCCAGAGTCACTCCCACAGCGTGACTCAACCAACCCCAGAGTCACTCCCACAGCGTGACTCAACCAACCCCAGAGTCATTCCCACAGCGTGACTCAACCAACCCCAGAGTCATTCCCACAGCGTGACTCAACCAACCCCAGAGTCACTCCCACAGCGTGACTCAACCAACCCCAGAGTCATTCCCACAGCGTGACTCAACCAACCCCAGAGTCACTCCCACAGCGTGACTCAACCAACCCCAGAGTCACTCCCACAGCGTGACTCAACCAACCCCAGAGTCATTCCCACAGCGTGACTCAACCAACCCCAGAGTCATTCCCACAGCGTGACTCAACCAACCCCAGAGTCATTCCCACAGCGTGACTCAACCAACCCCAGAGTCATTCCCACAGCGTGACTCAACCAACCCCAGAGTCACTCCCACAGCGTGACTCAACCAACCCCAGAGTCACTCCCACAGCGTGACTCAACCAACCCCAGAGTCACTCCCACAGCGTGACTCAACCAACCCCAGAGTCATTCCCACAGCGTGACTCAACCAACCCCAGAGTCACTCCCACAGCGTGACTCAACCAACCCCAGAGTCATTCCCACAGCGTGACTCAACCAACCCCAGAGTCACTCCCACAGCGTGACTCAACCAACCCCAGAGTCATTCCCACAGCGTGACTCAACCAACCCCAGAGTCATTCCCACAGCGTGACTCAACCAACCCCAGAGTCACTCCCACAGCGTGACTCAACCAACCCCAGAGTCATTCCCACAGCGTGACTCAACCAACCCCAGAGTCATTCCCACAGCGTGACTCAACCAACCCCAGAGTCATTCCCACAGCGTGACTCAACCAACCCCAGAGTCACTCCCACAGCGTGACTCAACCAACCCCAGAGTCATTCCCACAGCGTGACTCAACCAACCCCAGAGTCACTCCCACAGCGTGACTCAACCAACCCCAGAGTCACTCCCACAGCGTGACTCAACCAACCCCAGAGTCACTCCCACAGCGTGACTCAACCAACCCCAGAGTCACTCCCACAGCGTGACTCAACCAACCCCAGAGTCACTCCCACAGCGTGACTCAACCAACCCCAGAGTCACTCCCACAGCGTGACTCAACCAACCCCAGAGTCACTCCCACAGCGTGACTCAACCAACCCCAGAGTCACTCCCACAGCGTGACTCAACCAACCCCAGAGTCATTCCCACAGCGTGACTCAACCAACCCCAGAGTCACTCCCACAGCGTGACTCAACCAACCCCAGAGTCACTCCCACAGCGTGACTCAACCAACCCCAGAGTCATTCCCACAGCGTGACTCAACCAACCCCAGAGTCATTCCCACAGCGTGACTCAACCAACCCCAGAGTCACTCCCACAGCGTGACTCAACCAACCCCAGAGTCACTCCCACAGCGTGACTCAACCAACCCCAGAGTCACTCCCACAGCGTGACTCAACCAACCCCAGAGTCACTCCCACAGCGTGACTCAACCAACCCCAGAGTCATTCCCACAGCGTGACTCAACCAACCCCAGAGTCATTCCCACAGCGTGACTCAACCAACCCCAGAGTCACTCCCACAGCGTGACTCAACCAACCCCAGAGTCACTCCCACAGCGTGACTCAACCAACCCCAGAGTCACTCCCACAGCGTGACTCAACCAACCCCAGAGTCACTCCCACAGCGTGACTCAACCAACCCCAGAGTCACTCCCACAGCGTGACTCAACCAACCCCAGAGTCACTCCCACAGCGTGACTCAACCAACCCCAGAGTCACTCCCACAGCGTGACTCAACCAACCCCAGAGTCACTCCCACAGCGTGACTCAACCAACCCCAGAGTCATTCCCACAGCGTGACTCAACCAACCCCAGAGTCACTCCCACAGCGTGACTCAACCAACCCCAGAGTCACTCCCACAGCGTGACTCAACCAACCCCAGAGTCACTCCCACAGCGTGACTCAACCAACCCCAGAGTCACTCCCACAGCGTGACTCAACCAACCCCAGAGTCATTCCCACAGCGTGACTCAACCAACCCCAGAGTCATTCCCACAGCGTGACTCAACCAACCCCAGAGTCACTCCCACAGCGTGACTCAACCAACCCCAGAGTCACTCCCACAGCGTGACTCAACCAACCCCAGAGTCACTCCCACAGCGTGACTCAACCAACCCCAGAGTCACTCCCACAGCGTGACTCAACCAACCCCAGAGTCACTCCCACAGCGTGACTCAACCAACCCCAGAGTCATTCCCACAGCGTGACTCAACCAACCCCAGAGTCATTCCCACAGCGTGACTCAACCAACCCCAGAGTCATTCCCACAGCGTGACTCAACCAACCCCAGAGTCATTCCCACAGCGTGACTCAACCAACCCCAGAGTCATTCCCACAGCGTGACTCAACCAACCCCAGAGTCATTCCCACAGCGTGACTCAACCAACCCCAGAGTCATTCCCACAGCGTGACTCAACCAACCCCAGAGTCATTCCCACAGCGTGACTCAACCAACCCCAGAGTCACTCCCACAGCGTGACTCAACCAACCCCAGAGTCACTCCCACAGCGTGACTCAACCAACCCCAGAGTCATTCCCACAGCGTGACTCAACCAACCCCAGAGTCATTCCCACAGCGTGACTCAACCAACCCCAGAGTCATTCCCACAGCGTGACTCAACCAACCCCAGAGTCACTCCCACAGCGTGACTCAACCAACCCCAGAGTCACTCCCACAGCGTGACTCAACCAACCCCAGAGTCACTCCCAAGCGTGACTCAACCAACCCCAGAGTCATTCCCACAGCGTGACTCAACCAACCCCAGAGTCACTCCCACAGCGTGACTCAACCAACCCCAGAGTCACTCCCACAGCGTGACTCAACCAACCCCAGAGTCATTCCCACAGCGTGACTCAACCAACCCCAGAGTCATTCCCACAGCGTGACTCAACCAACCCCAGAGTCACTCCCACAGCGTGACTCAACCAACCCCAGAGTCACTCCCACAGCGTGACTCAACCAACCCCAGAGTCACTCCCACAGCGTGACTCAACCAACCCCAAAGTCACTCCCACAGCGTGACTCAACCAACCCCAGAGTCACTCCCACAGCGTGACTCAACCAACCCCAGAGTCACTCCCACAGCGTGACTCAACCAACCCCAGAGTCACTCCCACAGCGTGACTCAACCAACCCCAGAGTCACTCCCACAGCGTGACTCAACCAACCCCAGAGTCACTCCCACAGCGTGACTCAACCAACCCCAGAGTCACTCCCACAGCGTGACTCAACCAACCCCAGAGTCACTCCCACAGCGTGACTCAACCAACCCCAGAGTCACTCCCACAGCGTGACTCAACCAACCCCAGAGTCACTCCCACAGCGTGACTCAACCAACCCCAGAGTCATTCCCACAGCGTGACTCAACCAACCCCAGAGTCATTCCCACAGCGTGACTCAACCAACCCCAGAGTCATTCCCACAGCGTGACTCAACCAACCCCAGAGTCACTCCCACAGCGTGACTCAACCAACCCCAGAGTCATTCCCACAGCGTGACTCAACCAACCCCAGAGTCATTCCCACAGCGTGACTCAACCAACCCCAGAGTCACTCCCACAGCGTGACTCAACCAACCCCAGAGTCATTCCCACAGCGTGACTCAACCAACCCCAGAGTCACTCCCACAGCGTGACTCAACCAACCCCAGAGTCATTCCCACAGCGTGACTCAACCAACCCCAGAGTCATTCCCACAGCGTGACTCAACCAACCCCAGAGTCATTCCCACAGCGTGACTCAACCAACCCCAGAGTCATTCCCACAGCGTGACTCAACCAACCCCAGAGTCATTCCCACAGCGTGACTCAACCAACCCCAGAGTCATTCCCACAGCGTGACTCAACCAACCCCAGAGTCATTCCCACAGCGTGACTCAACCAACCCCAGAGTCATTCCCACAGCGTGACTCAACCAACCCCAGAGTCACTCCCACAGCGTGACTCAACCAACCCCAGAGTCACTCCCACAGCGTGACTCAACCAACCCCAGAGTCACTCCCACAGCGTGACTCAACCAACCCCAGAGTCATTCCCACAGCGTGACTCAACCAACCCCAGAGTCACTCCCACAGCGTGACTCAACCAACCCCAGAGTCACTCCCACAGCGTGACTCAACCAACCCCAGAGTCACTCCCACAGCGTGACTCAACCAACCCCAGAGTCACTCCCACAGCGTGACTCAACCAACCCCAGAGTCATTCCCACAGCGTGACTCAACCAACCCCAGAGTCATTCCCACAGCGTGACTCAACCAACCCCAGAGTCACTCCCACAGCGTGACTCAACCAACCCCAGAGTCACTCCCACAGCGTGACTCAACCAACCCCAGAGTCATTCCCACAGCGTGACTCAACCAACCCCAGAGTCATTCCCACAGCGTGACTCAACCAACCCCAGAGTCATTCCCACAGCGTGACTCAACCAACCCCAGAGTCACTCCCACAGCGTGACTCAACCAACCCCAGAGTCATTCCCACAGCGTGACTCAACCAACCCCAGAGTCATTCCCACAGCGTGACTCAACCAACCCCAGAGTCACTCCCACAGCGTGACTCAACCAACCCCAGAGTCACTCCCACAGCGTGACTCAACCAACCCCAGAGTCACTCCCACAGCGTGACTCAACCAACCCCAGAGTCACTCCCACAGCGTGACTCAACCAACCCCAGAGTCATTCCCACAGCGTGACTCAACCAACCCCAGAGTCACTCCCACAGCGTGACTCAACCAACCCCAGAGTCACTCCCACAGCGTGACTCAACCAACCCCAGAGTCATTCCCACAGCGTGACTCAACCAACCCCAGAGTCACTCCCACAGCGTGACTCAACCAACCCCAGAGTCACTCCCACAGCGTGACTCAACCAACCCCAGAGTCACTCCCACAGCGTGACTCAACCAACCCCAGAGTCACTCCCACAGCGTGACTCAACCAACCCCAGAGTCATTCCCACAGCGTGACTCAACCAACCCCAGAGTCATTCCCACAGCGTGACTCAACCAACCCCAGAGTCATTCCCACAGCGTGACTCAACCAACCCCAGAGTCACTCCCACAGCGTGACTCAACCAACCCCAGAGTCATTCCCACAGCGTGACTCAACCAACCCCAGAGTCATTCCCACAGCGTGACTCAACCAACCCCAGAGTCATTCCCACAGCGTGACTCAACCAACCCCAGAGTCATTCCCACAGCGTGACTCAACCAACCCCAGAGTCATTCCCACAGCGTGACTCAACCAACCCCAGAGTCATTCCCACAGCGTGACTCAACCAACCCCAGAGTCACTCCCACAGCGTGACTCAACCAACCCCAGAGTCACTCCCACAGCGTGACTCAACCAACCCCAGAGTCATTCCCACAGCGTGACTCAACCAACCCCAGAGTCATTCTCACAGCGTGAATCATTCGCTCCCTGCCTTGCTCCCTCCCTCCCTCCCTCCCTCGCTCACCTTCTTAGTCATTGTGGCTGAGAAAAGAAAAGTCTTTCTGTCTCTGGGGATAACTTTGAGAAGCTTATCAACCTGCGAGAGAGAGAGAGAGAGAGAGAGAGAGAGAGAGAGAGAGAGAGAGACATTATTAAATATTTATTCTGTTCTGAGAGAGAGAGAGAGAGTAGAGAGAGGAGACACAGGGAGACACACAGAGCTCTCTCTCCTCTCTCTCTCACCCAGCCACACCTCTCCTCTACTCTCGCGTCTCTCAGCTCTCTCACTAAATAATTTGAAACACACAGAGACACACACACACACCTCTCTCTCTCTCCTCTCTCTCTCACCCTCACCCTCTCCCTCTCACCTCCGTCTCGAAGTCCATGTTGAGGATGCGGTCGGCCTCGTCCATGATGAGAAAGCGCAGCGAGCGCAGAGTGAAGCCCTTCGTATTCTCCAAGTGATCCAGCAGCCGACCGGGGGTCGCTACCCAGAGGAGACCAGGAGAGGAGGGGGTCAGAGAGAGAGAGAGAGGAGACGAGGGGGTCAGAGAGAGAGAGAGAGAGAGAGAGGAGAGGAGAGAGGGAGAGGAGGGTCAGTCGAGAGAGAGAGGCTCTCCTCTCTCCAGAGAGAGAGAGAGAGAGAGTCCCCTATCGAGTCAGTAAGAGAGAGGGGGTCAGAGAGAGAGAGGAGAGGAGGGGGTCAGAGAGAGAGAGAGGAGACAAGGGGATCAGAGAGGAGATCAGAGAAGAGAGGAAGCAGGGAGGAGAGGAGACGAGGGGATCAGAGAAGAAAGGAAGCAGGGAGGACAGGAGACAGAGAGACTGACACTCACCTATGATGATGTGTGGTTTCTTTGCCAGCGCCAGTGATTGAGACATCATGTCAATCCCTCCGACAATCACAGCTACAGAGAGAGAGAGAGGAGAGAGACACAGAATTAACTAGACAGACACAGAGTCACACACTGAGAGACCCAGTAAGAGGCAGTGATATTCAGATAGATATTAACTGATAGACAGACAACGTCTCTCTCTCTCTCACACACACACAGACAGAAAGCGTCACACACAGACAGACAGACAGACAGACTGTGTCACACACACACACACACCCCCCTCACCGGTTGAGGCCCCCACGGAGGCCCCCAGGGCGTCGAACTGCTCCGAGATCTGGAAGGCGAGTTCTCGGGTCGGGGTGAGGACCAGAGCGAAGAGGCGCTGAGGAGAGAGGAGCAGAGCCTGCAGCACAGGGAGGGCAAACGCTGCTGTCTTTCCAGAGCCTGTCTCTGCCAGCCCGATCACATCCCTCCCTGAGAGAGAGAGAGAGAGAGAGAGAGAGAGAGAGGAGTGAGGAGCAGAGACAGGCTCTGCCAGCCCCATCACACCCCTCCCTGAGAGAGAGAGAGACTGAGGAGAGAGGAGTGAGGAGCAGAGCCTGTCTCTGCCAGCCCCATCACACCCCATCTGTGTTAGTTTACTGCATTCTGAACAGAGTTTAGTGTCATTGAAGCTGCAGACAGACAGACAGACAGACAGGCAGACTCTCTCTCAGTACCTTGCAATGCCAGCGGGATGGCTTCCACCTGTATTTTTGTCGGAATTTTCCAGCCCAGTTGCTCGCAAGCCTCACACAAAACATCCGTCACTCCCTGCAAGAAAAAAAAAAACGCGTCTTTATCTCACAGAAACCCACTGGAGACGCGTGGAGCCCCACTTCACAATCCCACCTATACTGACACTGAATCAGGGGCTGGGAATCAGACTCCTATTGCATAGCAGCGTGATCCAGGCCAGGTTTCACTGCTACCAGCTTGATCAGCCCCCAGTGTGTCTAGCTAACAAGCTCAGGTGTGTCTTATTATTAAACTCCTAGTGAAAGCAGGACTGGATCACATCATTATTAAACTCCTAGTGAAAGCAGGACTGGATCACACTGCTGTGCAGCGGGAGTCTGATTATTAAACTCCTAGTGAAAGCAGGACTGGATCACACCGCTGTGCAGCGGGAGTCTGATTATTAAACTCCTAGTGAAAGCAGGACTGGATCACACCGCTGTGCAGCGGGAGTCTGATTATTAAACTCCTAGTGAAAGCAGGACTGGATCACACTGCTGTGCAGCGGGAGTCTGATTATTAAACTCCTAGTGAAAGCAGGACTGGATCACACTGCTGTGCAGCGGGAGTCTGATTATTAAACTCCTAGTGAAAGCAGGACTGGATCACACTGCTGTGCAGCGGGAGTCTGATTATTAAACTCCTAGTGAAAGCAGGACTGGATCACACTGCTGTGCAGCGGGAGTCTGATTATTAAACTCCTAGTGAAAGCAGGACTGGATCACACTGCTGTGCAGCGGGAGTCTGATTATTAAACTCCTAGTGAAAGCAGGACTGGATATATACATATACATATTAAAATCGACCCAGTAAATATTGCTTTATAGCGACGTTTCACACTCACGCCATTCCTCTACCCTTCTCTCTCTTTCTTTCCTTCTTTCTTTCTTTCTTTACCAGTTCCTTCTTTCCTTCTTTCTTTCTTTCTTTACCAGTTCCTTGAATGTTTTGGGCGGTTCGCTTTCCTCCTCTCCTCCTCCTCCTGCTTCTTCTCCTCCTTCTTCTTCTTTTTCTTCTTCTTTCTCTACTATCCCCTCGTCCGCCATCTCCACTTTCCAGCGTGGTCTGGGGAGCCCCGCTGAGGACGCTGGGAAATAGAGTTCATTCCCCGGGGCTGGGGAACAGGTGCACCACGGGATATGTAGTTCTTCTTTCAATTAACCCTTTCTGTCATGTTCAGAATTTACATCTGTTTGTGTTTTGGGTCGTATCGACCCGATGCAATTTCAAACTAATAAAAAAAAAAAAGCCTTAAATTGATGAAGTGTTTTTATGTGCAAAGGTTTGACTCTTGTCTGCTCTTTCAGTCCAGGAGCTGTGATTCTTTGGCTGCCAGCCTGGGAGCTTCTCATTCTGGAGTGTCTTTACCAGGGAGATGCTGTTGCAACACTGACAGGGAAAACGAGGCCCTGCCTTGTAGAGATAGAGTGTGTGTTTAGAAATATCTCCAGACAGGCACGGCCACTCCCAGAGGTAGTGATACAAATATAATAATAATAATAATAATAATAATAATAATAATCATAATAATTGAAGAAGCTTGTTTTATTCCTGCACACAAATTTACAGAGATAAACGCCAGGGGTCACAGTGACCCGAAACATCTCTCTCGCTCTCTCTCTACCTCTGTCTATCTATCTAGCTATCCACACTATCTATCTATCCACACAATCTATCTATCTATCTATCTATACACACTATATCTATCTATCTATCTATCTATCTATACACACACTATCTATCTATCTATCTATCTACACACACTATCTATCTATCTATCTATCTATACACACACACTATCTATCTATCTATACACACACTATCTCTCTATATATTTGCAGAATTCACTTATCTATTTAAACATACCTCTATCAAAACCCTTGTAATTAAAAAAATATATTTATATATTTAATGGCACTAAACTCTGTTCAGAATGCAGTAAACTAACACAGACACCAAGAAGAAGGGATTCTATATTATACTGCAGCGTCAAACTGAACAGCATTGTGGGGCTCTGTCTGTCTGTCTGTCTGTCTGTCTGCAGCTTCAGTGACACTAAACTCTGTTCAGAATGCAGTAAACTAACACAGACACCAAGAAGAAGGGATTCTATATTATACTGCAGCGTCAAACTGAACAGCATTGTGGGGCTCTGTCTGTCTGTCTGTCTGCAGCTTCAGTGACACTAAACTCTGTTCAGATGCAGTAAACTAACACAGACACCAAGAAGAAGGGATTTATATTATACTGCAGCGTCAAACTGAACAGCATTGTGGGGCTCTGGTTGTCTGTCTGTCTCTGTCTGTCTGCAGCTTCATTGACACTAAACTCTGTTCATATGCAGTAAACTAACACAGACACCAAGAAGAAGGGATTCTATATTATACTGCAGCGTCAAACTGAACAGCATTGTGGGGCTCTGTCTGTCTGTCTGTCTGTCTGTCTGTCTGCAGCTTCAGTGACACTAAACTCTGTTCAGAATGCAGTAAACTAACACAGACACCAAGAAGAAGGGATTCTATATTATACTGCAGCGTCAAACTGAACAGCATTGTGTAATTAAAATACATACAAAATTAAAAAAAACACAAGATTTTTTTTTTTAATAGTTAACATTTTTAAATGAACCAATTTTTCAATCATTTTATACAAACTCTCCTTGTTTTTGATGGATTGACAAGATTACATATATAAAAAAAACCCACAAAACTAATATTGATTTCAACAGCAAACATTTCCACTAGAGGTCTTTCTCAGTGTCTTCAACGACTTCTAGTGGAAACGTTTGCCATTGAATTCACACTGAAGACACTGAGAGACTCTTCTAGTGGAAACGTTTGCCATTGAATTCACACTGAAGACACTGAGAGAGACTTCTAGTGGAAACGTTTGCCATTGAATTCACACTGAAGACACAGAGAGACTCTTCTAGTGGAAACGTTTGCCATTTAATTCACACTGAAGACACAGAGAGAGACGAAGTGTGACGTTTGCAAATTGAAGATCACACTTGAAGACACAGAGAGGCTGCTAGTCTCAATTCCTCAGTCATAGTTTAAGGAGTCCCCTCAAAAAGGTAGGTCAAATCTTTCCCAAAGGGTTGCTCTCCCCCCCCTCCCTCCCTCTTTCCTATCCTCTCCCCAGCCCTCCCCCCCCCCCCTACAGTAAGCTCTGCATCTCCTTCATGAAATTATCATACACGTCATCCTTCGTCTGCATTGCCATCATCGAAGTGACCGCTGTACTGGCCGAGACCCCCGCGTGACCCTTCACCCCGTGCTGCTGCAGCGCAGGGGAGGGGGCGCCCCGCTGATGAAGCTGCCCCCCCGCTGCCCCAGCCCGCCTCTCCTTCTCGTCCCCTCTCTTGGCTCCCTGCCCCGCCTGTCTCTCCCTCCTCACTCGGAGGGCGGTCGGGACGAAGCGGGTCGCCTCTGCCTTGGGGTTGGTGATCTGGGGCTTGGCGCTGATGGTGGTGGCGCCCGCGGCGGCCGTGGCGCGTTTCTCGATGGTAGCCCCGCCCCCGCGCCCGTCCTCGTCCGGTTTAGGGCGCTGAATGAGGCTCGGGGGGGCGCTCAGGATCCCGGGGTTGAGAGGGAGGTTGGAGGGGTTCACAGGGGGCGGGAACATGCCCGGAGGGGCGGGGCCGAGGGGCGGGGCCATGGGACGCATCATCGAGGGGCGGGGCGGAGGCATGCCTGTGGGGGGAGAGTATTAGATTTGCGAGGGTACTAGCGTTTGGAAATTTGGTAGCATTTCAAATAAAACCTGTAGATAGACAGAGAGACAGACAGAGACACACACATTAAGAGAGAGAGAGAATGGACCCCCCCGGGGGGCTCCGTCAGACCCCCCTCCAGGAGGTCCCGAGGGGGGGGGGGGCCCCGAGGCAGGCCCCCTCCCGGCCCCCCGGGGGGTCTGCCCCGCGGTCCAGGGGGCAGTAACCGCGGCAACGGGCCCCTCATGCCAGGCATTCCGGGGGGTCTCAAAAAAGGAGGGGCGCCTGAGAGAGAGAAGAGAAAGGAAAGAGAAAGAGAGAGAGAGGAGAGATTATTAAAAAGATTCTATATATTCGTATATTTCCTTGTGTGTCTTTCTCTTTGACTCAGACATTCACACAAACTGGACTGTAAACCAGGTATTCCACCCCATCTGTCTATCTGTCTTTCTACCCGTCTGTGTCTATCGCTCTCTATTTCCTTCTGTATCTATCTATATTTCCTTGGGTGTCTGGCTGTCTATCTGACTCGCAGACACACACACAAACTGGACTGTAAACGAGGCTTTCCACCACCCCACCCCACCCCCCCTAGCTCTCCGTCTCTGTCTCTATAACTCCCACTGCCACATTCAGCCAGTGTGCGTGTATAACCCTAACCCGGTCCAGTTTCCAATCTCTCTATATATATAATAATAATAATAATAATAATAATAATTACTCCTGAAACAGCATCCTCTGCAGCTCTGTACTCTGCTCCTGTGTGGGAGGGGCTAGTCATTGTGAACTCACCAGGGGGTGGGCCCGGGGGCGGCCCCGAGGGCGGGCCCGGGGGTCTCATCGGCGGGGCCAGCCCCAGAGGGGGCGGGCCAGGCATGGGAGGAGCCTGCAGGTGGGAGAGAGGGGCGGGGAGCTGCTGGGAGGAGCCGACAGGCGGAGCAAGGGGAGGTGGGCGGGGCTGGGGCATGGTGGGAGGGGCCTGGGGGAGGAGGAGCTTCTGCTGGTCGGGGGCAGGCCTCTCGTCGGAATCCGAGGACTCTGATTCGTCGGTGTACTCTGGCTCCTCCCCTTCCTCTTCGTCTGGGATGGATTGCCCTGAGGAGGGAGAATAAAGATAAAATTAATATTCAGTACGTTAACAACATTATTCAGCAGCTTTCACTGGACTCTATGAAGCTGAATCAGTTCATTCTATATAGAGGGGGTGCAATTCAATATGATAACAAGGGAACATTATTCAGCAGCTTTCACTGGACTCTATGAAGCTGAATCAGTTCATTCTATATAGAGGGGGTGCAATTCAATATGTTAACAAGGGAACATTATTCAGCAGCTTTCACTGGACTCTATGAAGCTGAATCAGTTCATTCTATATAGAGGGGGTGCAATTCAATATGTTAACAAGGGAACATTATTCAGCAGCTTTCACTGGACTCTATGAAGCTGAGGGAGTTCATTCTATATAGAGGGGGTGCAATTCAATATGATAACAAGGGAACATTATTCAGCAGCTTTCACTGGACTCTATGAAGCTGAATCAGTTCATTCTATATAGAGGGGGTGCAATTCAATATGTTAACAAGGGAACATTATTCAGCAGCTTTCACTGGACTCTATGAAGCTGAGGGAGTTCATTCTATATAGAGGGGGTGCAATTCAATATGATAACAAGGGAACATTATTCAGCAGCTTTCACTGGACTCTATGAAGCTGAATCAGTTCATTCTATATAGAGGGGGTGCAATTCAATATGTTAACAAGGGAACATTATTCAGCAGCTTTCACTGGACTCTATGAAGCTGAGGGAGTTCATTCTATATAGAGGGGGTGCAATTCAATATGTTAACAAGGGAACATTATTCAGCAGCTTTCACTGGACTCTATGAAGCTGAATCAGTTCATTCTATATAGAGGGGGTGCAATTCAATATGTTAACAAGGGAACATTATTCAGCAGCTTTCACTGGACTCTATGAAGCTGAATCAGTTCATTCTATATAGAGGGGGTGCAATTCAATATGAGAACAAGGGAACATTATTCAGCAGCTTTCACTGGACTCTATGAAGCTGATTGAAGCTCTCTCTCTCTCTCTGACCTGCCATTCTCAGCATCATGGCTGTCTCTGTGTCTGTGTCTCTCTCTCTGTCTGTCTCAGTGTCTCTCACCTGCCATTCTCAGCATCATTGCTTGCAGTGGCGTGATGTCTTTGGTCTTTTTGTTTTTCTTGCTCTTGGTTCTCGGACTCTGTTTGGGTTTCTCCTGGGAGTCTGCAAACCGCACCACCCGAGCTGCAGGGAGAGAGAGAGAGAGAGAGAGAGAGAGAGAGAGAGAGAGAGGAGAGAGAGGGAGAGAGAGAGAGAAAGAGAGAGGAGAGACGAGAGGAGAGAGAGAGAGAGAAGAGGGGACAGAAAGGGGAGAGGAGAGGGACAGAGGGAAAGTGTAATTATTTTATATATAATTTTAACAGCTATGCATGTATGTAATAATAATTATAATCTCTCCACTAATAATACTAATAATAATAATAATAATAATAATAATTATTATCCTCACCAGTATTCCTCTCCGTGTTGCTGCTGCCGGTCCCCAACATGCTGTCCACCTCTCCTCCCATCATCCCTCTCTCCCTCTCCCTCTCCCTCTCTCCTCTCCTCCTCCCCCCCGCCCCCCTCCTCCTCTCCCTCCGAGGAGGAACCGGAGGAGGCGGAGGACGAGTCTGTCTCGCTGTCCCCCGCGCTGTCTCTGTCCCGGTCCACTCTCTGCAGGTCCATCCCATCATCGCTGTCGGAGGCATGGTCTGAGCGGAGGAGCTCCGAGCCAGGGGCTGTGGAGAGAGGAGGGGAGACTTTACTATAGAAACACAGAGAGAGAGATTATACACACACACACACAGGGGCTGTGGAGAGAGGAGGGGAGACTTTACTATAGAAACACAGAGAGAGAGATTATACACACACACACACACACAGGGGCTGTGGAGAGAGGAGGGGAGACTTTACTATAGAAACACAGAGAGAGAGATTATACACACACACACACAGGGGCTGTGGAGAGAGGAGGGGAGACTTTACTATAGAAACACAGAGAGAGAGATTATACACACACACACACAGGGGCTGTGGAGAGAGGAGGGGAGACTTTACTATAGAAACACAGAGAGAGAGATTATACACACACACACACAGGGGCTGTGGAGAGAGGAGGGGAGACTTTACTATAGAAACACAGAGAGAGAGATTATACACACACACACACAGGGGCTGTGGAGAGAGGAGGGGAGACTTTACTATAGAAACACAGAGAGAGAGATTATACACACACACACACAGGGGCTGTGGAGAGAGGAGGGGAGACTTTACTATAGAAACACAGAGAGAGAGATTATACACACACACACACAGGGGCTGTGGAGAGAGGAGGGGAGACTTTACTATAGAAACACAGAGAGAGAGATTATACACACACACACACAGGGGCTGTGGAGAGAGGAGGGGAGACTTTACTATAGAAACACAGAGAGAGAGATTATACACACACACACACCACACACACACACACACACACACACAAGTCAGTGGCTGAGCCGGGATTTGAACCTCCTGGTATCAAGACCCCTTTCTCTAAATCTTGGGAAAAGAGGATAATAATGCATAAGTATTAATAATTATATTATTATTACTTATTATATTACCAAGCCTGCAAATGGTCTCCGACGTCACAGTAGGGGAGGACGTGGCCCCCCCGCGACACACGACAGCCCCCCATTGACTTGGGGTGAAAGGACCGCATCTCAACCTCGATGACTCCCCGGGGCCCCAGGGGTCCCCCTGGGGGCTTCCCAGGAAGAGGCGGGTCCCCCCTCCCAAACCAGTCCATTGGGGGCCGAGGAAACAGACCTAGAGCCGGACAGACAGAGGAAAACAAGAGAGTAATAATACAGGAAATGAGAGGAAATCACTTCAATAATAATAATAATAATAATAATAATAATAATAATAATAATACTAGACTTCACTGAGGGGAGCTCTGAACCCCAGGACTGGGTGCAGCAGCAGCAGGGCTAGTGTGAGTTTCTAACCCTGCTCAAACTCCTGGCTCCTGATCATTGCAATATTAATAATACTCTCTCTCCCCTCTCCCCCTCCCCCTCTCTCTCACCTGTACGCTGAACCCTTTTTCAGGATGGAGGTGGGCTGGGCCCCAGGCAGTGGGATGTCCTGAATCAGGATGCTAGAGGGAGCGTGGGGCAGGTCAGGGAGAGGGATGCTGCCCACTTCAACCAGCTCTGCATTCTACCAGAGAGAAGAGAGAGAGAGAGAAAGAGAGAGAGAGGAGAAAGAGAGAGAGAGAGAGGAGAGGGAGAGGGAGAGAGAGAGAGAGAGAGAGAGAGGAGAGGGAGGAGGGGAGAGAGAGTTGGTTAATTTATTTGCCAGTATAGTTTCACATCCCTGCTTCTATCATGATAGTTTCCACTCCCCTCTCGCTCTCAGTAGACATGGCTATACTACAGTAGAATATCTCTCCTCTCTCTCTCTCTCTCTCTCTCCTCACCTTCACAGAGTCAAAGTATCTGCTCAGCTGTCCTCTCCTCCCCTCGTACTCTCTCTCGATGCCTCTCAGCTCCTGGTAGGTCTCGGGGTTCTCCTTCTCGTAGAGACACACGATCCTCTCAAACGTCTCCCGCAGCTTCTTTCGCTTCTCCTTCAACACCTTCTCATTGAGCTGCTGCTGCGACTGCTGGACCTGGACTGGGTTAAACTCTGAGGAGAGCAGAGCAGAGCAGAGGAGAGGAGAGAGGGGGAGAGGAGAGGAGCAGAGAGAGAGGAGAGAGGAGAGGGGGTGAGGAGAGGAGGAGAGAGAGAGAAGAGAGGAGAGGGGGTGAGGGGAGAGAGAGGGGGTGAGGAGAGGAGAGAGGAGAGGAGGGGAGGTGAGGAGAGGAGGAGAGGAGAGGAGGGGAGAGAGGGGGTGAGGAGAGGAGAGATTGAGGAGAGGGGGTGAGAGGAGAGGAGGAGAGAGGAGAGGAGAGAGGCGAGGATGAGAGAGGGGAGGATATGAGGGGAGAGGAGGAGAGGGGAGGGTCTCTCTCTATGCTTCATCTCTCACCCATCTCGTCCAGTTTCTCCATGTCTTTAATGATCTGTTTGGGATCCTTCATCTTCAGCACAGCGGCTCGAACCATCACTTCTTATTCTACAACACAGGGAGCAAACGCAGTGAAACACAGTGAAACACAGGGAGCAAACACCGTGAAACACAGGGACCAAACACCGTGAAACACAGGGAGCAAACACCGTGAAACACAGGGAGCAAACACCGTGAAACACAGTGAAACACAGGGAGCAAACACAGTGAAACACAGGGAGCAAACGCAGTGAAACACAGGGAGCAAACACAGTGAAACACAGGGAGCAAACACCGTGAAACACAGTGAAACACAGGGACCAAACACAGTGAAACACAGGGAGCAAACACCGTGAAACACAGGGAGCAAACACAGTGAAACACAGGGAGCAAACACCGTGAAACACAGGGAGCAAACACCGTGAAACACAGTGAAACACAGGGAGCAAACACCGTGAAACACAGGGAGCAAACACCGTGAAACACAGGGAGCAAACACAGTGAAACACAGGGAGCAAACACCGTGAAACACAGGGAGCAAACACCGTGAAACACAGGGAGCAAACACCGTGAAACACAGGGAGCAAACACCGTGAAACACAGGGAGCAAACACAGTGAAACACAGGGACCAAACACCGTGAAACACAGGGAGCAAACACAGTGAACAGGGACCAAACAGTGAAACACAGGGAGCAAACACAGTGAAACACAGGGACAAACACAAACACCGTGAAACACAGGGAGCAAACACCGTGAAACACAGGGAGCAAACACCGTGAAACACAGGGAGCAAACACCGTGAAACACAGTGAAACACAGGCAAAGCAGTGAAACACAGGGAGAAACACAGTGAAACACAAACACCGTGAAACACCGTGAAACACAGGGAGCAAACACCGTGAAACACAGGGAGCAAACACCGTGAAACACAGGGAGCAAACACCGTGAAACACAGGGACCAAACACCGTGAAACACAGGGAGCAAACACAGTGAAACACAGGGAGCAAACACCGTGAAACACAGGGAGCAAACACCGTGAAACACAGGGAGCAAACGCCGTGAAACACCGTGAAACACAGGGAGCAAACACCGTGAAACACAGGGAGCAAACACCGTGAAACACAGGGAGCAAACACAGTGAAACACAGGGAGCAAAACGTGAAACACAGTGAAACACAGGGAGCAAACACCGTGAAACACAGGAGCAAACACAGTGAAACACAGGGAGCAAAACACCGTGAAACACAGACCAAACACAGTGAAACACAGGGAGCAAACACCGTGAAACACAGGGAACACAACAAACACAGTGAAACACAGGGAGCAAACACAGTGAAACACAGGGAGCAAACACCGTGAAACACAGGGAGCAAACACCGTGAAACACAGGGAGCAAACGCAGTGAAACACAGGGAGCAAACGCAGTGAAACACAGGGAGCAAACGCCGTGAAACACAGGGAGCAAACACAGTGAAACACAGGGAGCAAACGCAGTGAAACACAGGGAGCAAACGCAGTGAAACACAGGGAGCAAACGCAGTGAAACACAGGGAGCAAACGCAGTGAAACACAGGGAGCAAACGCAGTGAAACACAGGGAGCAAACGCAGTGAAACACAGGGAGCAAACACAGTGCAGTGAAACACAGGGAGCAAACGCAGTGAAACACAGGGAGCAAACACCGTGAAACACAGGGAGCAAACACCGTGAAACACAGGGAGCACACAGGGACCAAACACCGTGAAACACAGGGACCAAACACCGTGAAACACAGGGACACAGTGAAACACAGTGAAACACAGGGAGCAAACACAGTGAAACACAGGGTGCAAACACCGTGAAACACAGGGAGCAAACACAGTGAAACACAGGGTCTAGGAAACACATCTCAGGTGAGTCTGATTATTAAACTCCTAGTGAAACACACTGGATCACACTGCTGTGCAGCGGGAGTCACATTATTAAACTCCTAGTGAAAGCAGGACTGGATCACACCGCTGTGCAGCGGGAGTCTGATTATTAAACTCCTAGTGAAAGCAGGACTGGATCACACTGCTGTGCAGCGGGAGTCTGATTATTAAACTCCTAGTGAAAGCAGGACTGGATCACACTGCTGTGCAGCGGGAGTCTGATTATTAAACTCCTAGTGAAAGCAGGACTGGATCACACTGCTGTGCAGCGGGAGTCTGATTATTAAACTCCTAGTGAAAGCAGGACTGGATCACACCGCTGTGCAGCGGGAGTCTGATTCCCAGCCCTGTAGACAGGGTTTGGTTGAAGGAGGGTTGTAACTGGTTTTATCGCGCAGAGTGCTCCGGTTTCTTTATTTTTTTCTCTCCGAGCGATTTAAAATTAAATAAATATTATAAATGAAAAAAAAAAAAAAATTACCTTTTTCAGCTCTCTCTTGCGGGCCTCCTTTCCTGCAAAACAAAACATGATTTTATATGTGTGTGCGTGTGTCAGTGTGTGTGTGTGTGTGTGTGTGTGTTCTCTACTCACTGGCCTGGTCGGTCGGGTTCATGAATTTCCCGCTCTTGGTAGATGATGTCGATCTTCTCCCCATGGTGGCGCTGTTGTTCCCGTCTCACCCTGACAGACAGACAGACAGACAGCAGGGTTACAGAAACGAGAGCGTTTCTATAGAGCTGCAACAAGCTTCGAGATTACAAACAGGAGAGAGTCGCATCAACTACGAAAAATACAACATTACAGTCATGCAATTCAACACCAACAACACCACCAAAAACAATAACAAGAATAATAATAATAATAATAATAATAATAAGACAATCTGGCTGTAGCGAGGTCAGGTCACAGTCAGTGTCTGTCTGATGTCTGTCTATCTATACACACACTATCTATCCATCTATCTATACACACACACTATTTACACATCTATCTATCTATCCACACACTATCTATCTATCTATCTATCTATCTATCTATACACACTATCTATCTATCTATACACACACTATCTATCTATCTATCTATCTATCTACAATATCTATCTATCTATCTATCCACACACTATCTATCTATATCCACACACTACTATCTATCTATCACACACACTATCTATCTATCTATACACACACTACTATCTATCTATACACACTATCTATCTATCTAAACACTACACACTATCTATCTATCTATCTATCTATCACACACTATCTATCTATCCACACACACGATATATCTATCTACATCTACTACACACACTATCTATCTATCTACAGGAAGGATAGCTCGCTATCTCGACGTGTGTGTGATACACCTAATGTTTGATAGATAAGACAGATATGTGGTTGTGTAGATACGATATATGTTTGTGTGTGAGATTATACATATTAACTCTCTATGTAGATATAGACCAGGTGTGTCACACTACAATATATCACACATAGATATGTTGTAGATATAATCTATCTAGATAGACCACTAATCTATAATGGTGATCTTAGATTTTATCGATATCCAAACATAGATAGATCTTTAGAGATTCAATGCGTACTAATTGTGGGATTGTTCTATTATCACATATCTATCTATCTACACACACTATCTATCTATCTACACACACACTATCACACTACTATACACACACACACTATCTATCTATCTATCTATATCTATCTACACATACACACACACACACACACACACACACACTACGAGAAGAGAGATACACACACACGATTAACCACACACACACACATTGCTAATTACAAGCACTAGACACACACACAGACACACACAAACACACACACACACACACACACACACACACACACACACACACACACACACAGTTACAGTAAGTGCTGACTGCGATCGGGTTTGTTTACAAGCATAGACCCCCCCCGGCCCCCCCCGGAACGAAACGCGTTTATCAACGAGACTGAGTCAAAACAGCGACATTAACGCGTCTTAACAACAACAACAACAACAACAAACAACAAACAACAACAACAAACAACGATAATAATGAAGACGATGATTCTCACTTTGCTTTCTCTCGCTCAATAATAACAATAAAGACTCGCCTCCTCCGCTTCCCTCAAGAACCAGTATCTCTTTCCTCTTTCCTTTTTAAAGATAATTAAACAGTTTTGTAGTTTTTTATTATTATTGAATAATTATTATAATTTTTATTTAACGTGTTTTTCTGCCTCAGAGTGACGAGTCGCCATCTTCAACCGTAAACACAACGCCCTTTTCTCTGCAGCGCTTCCGAAGCCGGGCTGTACATGGAGCCCGCATCACGTGCATTGGGGGGTGAAAAAAAAAAAAAAAAAAAAGGGGGGGGGGGGGTTTTTTTTTTTTTTTTGGGGGGGGGGGGGGGGGGGTCGTTTTGCGAGTTCTGTATATAGGGGGCGCTATTAGGGTTGCCACCTGTCCCTGTAATTCCGGGACACTTTGGGAACGGGACGGGGAACACGTGACTTGAGCTCTAATCACTTGCTTGATTAAAACAGCTTCTTAATTATCCGAATCACTGTGACAATACAGATCTTACAAAACAGACAAACAAACAAATGCATAGTGAATAAACACGTGTGTGTAGGTCTATTCAAGATAATTATTTTGTACAAGATGATATTTCAGTTCTCAATATTTCAAAGACGCTATTTTTATTTCATATTATATATATATATATATATATATATATATATATATATATACAGAGCCCTAATTTACATTTTACATTGACTCTCCCAATTAAATAACTGATCCCGTGTTCATGCTGTCTGGAGTCAGGACAGCTGCACAGTATTAATGATTTCTCTGTGAGAAGGTGATATACTATCAGAAACTATCAAGAAACTTTTAAAATATATATATTTAAAACTATGAATACAATCAGTAAATATTGATGACGTGCTTATTTATTTATTTCATTTGTTAAAAGCTGTTATTGCATTGTCACGCTGCCTCAGGATAATTGATCAGCATAATCAATTTAGCGAAGGTTTGGGGCTCAGTTCACATGCTGAGATCCTTCAGTTTAAAGACAGCTTCAAAATCCTGTCCTGTCCCACAGTGTCCCGGAGTTATGGGGCCAGGTGGGGACCCTAGACGCTATGCACTTTGAGAAGGGGGCTGGTTCATTCTCTTCACTGTGCTTTGAGAAGGGGGCTGGTTCATTCTCTTCACTGTGCTTTGAGAAGGGGGCTGGTTCATTCTCTTCACTGTGCTTTGAGAAGGGGGCTGGTTCATTCTCTTCACTGTGCTTTGAGAAGGGGGCTGGTTCATTCTCTTCACTGTGCTTTGAGAAGGGGGCTGGTTCATTCTCTTCACTGTGCTTTGAGAAGGGGGCTGGTTCATTCTCTTCACTGTGCTTTGAGAAGGGGGCTGGTTCATTCTCTTCACTGTGCTTTGAGAAGGGGCTGGTTCATTCTCTTCACTGTGCTTTGAGAAGGGGGCTGGTTCATTCTCTTCACTGTGCTTTGA
The DNA here is from genome assembly GCF_017654505.1 of Polyodon spathula. Taxonomy (NCBI): domain Eukaryota; kingdom Metazoa; phylum Chordata; class Actinopteri; order Acipenseriformes; family Polyodontidae; genus Polyodon; species Polyodon spathula. Next base: position 203,660 of record NC_054579.1, on the reverse strand, counting down.
GAAGGGGGCTGGTTCATTATCTTCACTGTGCTTTGAGAAGGGGGCTGGTTCATTCTCTTCACTGTGCTTTGAGAAGGGGGCTGGTTCATTCTCTTCACTGTGCTTTGAGAAGGGGGCTGGTTCATTATCTTCTCTGTGCTTTGAGAAGGGGGCTGGTTCATTCTCTTCACTGTGCTTTGAGAAGGGGGCTGGTTCATTCTTCTTTCATTCTCTTCACTGTGCTTTGAGAAGGGGGCTGGTTCATTCTCTTCTCTGTGCTTTACTACACTGTGCTGTGCTTTTACCAGAAGGGATAGAGAATTTAAATCAAGGGAAGTAATGTTAAAACTGTACAATGCATTAGTAAGACCTCATCTTGAATATTGTGTTCAGTTCTGGTCGCTACAAAAAGGATATTGCTGCTCTAGAAAGAGTGCGAGGAAGAGCGACCAGAATTATTCCGGGTTTAAAAGGCATGTCATATGCAGACAGGCTAAAAGAATTGAATCTATTCAGTCTTGAGCAAAGGAGACAATCTGATTCAAGCATTCAAAATCCTCAAAGGTATTGACAATGTCAACCCAAGGGACTTTCTCAACCTGAAAAAAGAAACAAGGACCAGGGGTCA
>NC_054579.1:178053-190553 GCF_017654505.1 Polyodon spathula | reverse complement strand
GTCTGGCAGCACTGTCTCTCTCTGTCCTGTCTCTCTGTCTGTCTTAGTCAACAACAGACCAAGGTCACACAGAGGTGAGACCGACTAGCTCTCTTCTGGTCTCATGACATCTTTGCGAACCTTCTCACTCTCAGACGAGTCCCTCTGATGTATTCTCACGACACAACATGACAGTTCCTCACAGATAACAGAGAGCAGACACACCTCAAGAGAACACCTTTCACCTTTCCTAAATGGTCCACTACCCCTTTTTAGAAAAAGATAGGGGATCTTCTAATCAGAGCAGTCAGACGAGAATAGGATTAAGAAACAACAACAAACAACAACAACAACAAACAATCAACAACAACAACAAACAACAACTATATGAACATCGTTTAGATTCTTATTTTTAAAAATTTTATTTAACATCATGATGTGATCAAAAAACTACAAAATGATCTCTTCAAAAAAGCCTTGATAGAGAGGAGACAGACAGGAGTCCTGGAGCAGGAGAGACGGGGACGGGGGGCTGGAATGGACACTCTGCTGTTAGTTTAGAGAGGAGACAGACAGGAGTCCTGGAGCAGGAGAGACGGGGACGGGGGGCTGGAATGGACACTCTGCTGTTAGTTTAGAGAGGAGAGAGGAGACAGACAGGAGTCCTGGAGCAGGAGAGACGGGGACGGGGGGCTGGAATGGACACTCTGCTGTTAGTTTAGAGAGGAGACAGACAGGAGTCCTGGAGCAGGAGAGACGGGGACGGGGGGCTGGAATGGACACTCTGCTGTTAAATATGAAAATCTTCTAGAGTCCTGGAGCATTTTGCGGGGGGCTTTTCCTTCAGTTTTAGGAGACTTCAACCTGGAGCAGGAGAGACGGGGAAATTAAAATGGACACTCTGCTGTTAAATTAGAATTAGACAGACAGGAGTCCTGGATCAGGAGAGACGTTATCTTTATTAATGGACACATTGTTAAATATGAAAATCTTCTAGAGTTCTCTCTGCTTCTCTCCTTCAGTTCTCCCCTCTCTCTCTGACCTCTAAAAAAAAAACCTCTTAATATCTAGATAATACTCCACTATCCGATCTCTCTCCTCTCCCTCCCCTCTCTCTCTCTCTCCCTCCTCTCTCTCTCTCCCTCCTCTCTCTCTCCTCTCTCTCTCTCTCTCTCTCCTCTCTCTCTCCCCTCTCTCTCCTCTCTCCTCTCTCTCCTCTCCCTCTCTCTCTCCCTCTCTCTCCTCTCCGAGTTAGAGAACTCTCCTCATCTTCTCTCCTCTCTCTCTCTCTCTCTCTCTCCCTTTCTCCTAAGCTTGAGACTCCTCCTGTCACGTCTAGAGCAGTACGAAAGATTGAGAGTCTAGGGGATGGGAGAGACTCTCTCTCTCTCTCTCTCTCTCTCTCCTCTCTCTCTCTCTTCTCTCCCTCTCATAGAAGTGGAAGTCGAGAGGATACTCCCGGGGCGGAGTCACAGAACTCTCTCACGCGCTCTGATGTCACTTCCCCCGTGGGCAGCAGCCACTTCCTGTCGTTCTCGGTGCTGTACAGACCCACGGCGGGCGTGTCACGTGATTCCAGGCCGAAGTACCGGAGCACACGAGCGTTCGAGTCGAGCGAGACGTCCACCAGAACAAACAGCAGCTGGAAATGCAAAGAAACGTCCACCAGGGGGCAGCAGAGCGCCGGGCTAATTATTGAATTATTTAATTAATTAATTAATTAATTTTAATTCCCCGATCCTTTGCTGTTTGCTGGAGTCTTGCTTCAATCTTTCTGAGCGGTTCTGAGTTCTTAACATTTTCAAATCCTCTCTCTCCCAACTCTCCTCTCTCTCCCTCTCTCCTTTCTCTCCTCCTCTCTCAACTCTCCAAAGACCCAAGAATTGTCCCAAATCCCAGGAGGGAAGGGTTTCAGTGAGGAAGATATGAGAGCCTCCAGGGAGAGACGGAAAAGAGTGCCCCTCCCTTCACCTCGGGCCTCTCCCCTCCTCCCCTCCATCCTCCCTCTCTCCTCTCCCTCCCCCTCACTCCCTCTCCCCTCCTCGCTCTCCTCCCCCTCTCCCCCTCTCCCAATCATTCCCTCTCCACCCTCCCTCCCTCTCCCCCTCGGGTAGAGGGGAAGATGGAATCACTCCCTCTCCCCCCTCCCTCCCTCTACTCCTCCCTCCCCCCTCCTCTCCCTCTTCCCATAGTGGGTGAGGGCCTCTCCAGGATTAGGGAGGGAGTGGGATTGTAGCGAGTAGGATAGGATAGGGAGGGGGAGTGAGGGAGAGGGGAGGAGCGATCCCCGGAGGGGGAGAGAGAGGGGGAGAGCGTTTAGTAAGGGAGAGAGGGGTGGGGGTCTCCCCCTTCCCTCCGGGGGTAGGAGGGAGAGAGGAGAGAGAGTGGGAGGGAGGGAGAGGAGTCGGAGAGGGGGAGAGGGGGTAAGGGGAGTAAGGGAGGAGAGGAGGGGGGACTAGGGGGGGGAGGGAGAAGGGAGGAGGGAGAGGGGTTCCCCTCCCTCTCTCTCCTCTCCCCCTCTCCCCCTCCCTCTCCTCTCTCCCTCTCCCTCCCTATCTCTCCCCTCTCTCTCACCCTCCCTCTGTATTCTGGAGCCAGATCCATGATATTTCTCCGCAGGGCTGTGAAGTTCTCCGATTGCCGGTCAATGAAGACGAGGAGATGAGAGGAGACCGCGGACTGGAATATGCCGATGGCGGTCTGGGAAGAGAAAGCCACAAGGAGAGACCTCTTGGATCAGTTTCGCTCCCTGCACAGAGATACACAGATCCAGAGTTCTGGAGACACAGGGATATTCACCACAGCGTTGTACTCTGTCAGGTAATGCAGCTCGTTGATCTTTACGAATCTCGCCATCGTGTCAGAGTCCACTTTCCTCTCCTCCCTCAGCTCCAGAGCTTCGTGCCGACTGTCTGTCTGAAAATGCACAAAGACAGACACACAGACACAGGGGTGAGACAACGAGAGACATGGTAAAGAACAGAGAGGTCTGGTAAAGCACAGGGAAGCATTGTAAAGCACAGAGAGGTCTGGTAAAGCACAGGGAAGCATTGTAAAGCACAGAGAGGTCTGGTAAAGCACAGGGAAGCATTGTAAAGCACAGAGAGGTCTGGTAAAGCACAGGGAAGCATTGTAAAGCACAGAGAGGTCTGGTGAAGCACAGGGGCGCACTAGGTTTGGGGCTCACCTTTCTGAAGACGGACACTGTGCTCGTGTTGATGTGGTATTGCTCCCAGGTTGCGGGGTCACTGCAGAGGGCAAAGGGCAGGGGTGAGAGGTCAGACGAGACGGTCACAAAGTCAGCAAAGCCAAGAGCCTCCGAGTCCTGAGAAAATGAGAAATGCAATAACAATATTAATACGAATAACCAGTTAACATGTCTGCTGGACTCGGTCTCTCTTCTCTCAGTTAAGGTGTCTGCTTGACTCTGTCTCTCTTCTCTCAGTTAAGGTGTCTGGTTCTCTCTCTCACATCTCTTTTCATTTATTTTTATGATTTTTTTTTTTTTTTTTTGTAAGATCGTCAGCCACATCCCACAATTCCGAGTTCTTTGGCCAGACTTCCTGTGGCGTGCTTGCCCAAACAGGAAGTCTGGCCAAAACTCTGCACTGTGGGTCGCCCACGCTGTGACCACGGCAACCTGCACTTCCTGACCAGAAACAGGCAGCCAATAGCGGGAGGGTACCAAAATTAGGTTTTGAAATAACAGTAAAATATATATATAACTAATATATATATATATATATATATATAGATATATTTTTTTTTTTTATTTTATTTTTTTTTTTGTAAGATCGTCAGACATGTAAACACAGAGAGTCTGGTAAAGCCAGAGCTTGAGACAGAGAGCAAAAGCACTGTGAGGTCTGGTAAAGCATGAGGGAAGCACTTTGACCAGTAAAGCACAGAGAGGTCTGGTAAAGCAAAATTAGGTAAATAACAGTAAGCATTGTAAAGCACAGAGAGGTCTGGTAAAGCACAGGGAAGCATTGTAAAGCACAGAGAGGTCTGGTAAAGCACAGGGAAGCATTGTAAAGCACAGAGAGGTCTGGTAAAGCATAGGGGAAGCAGTGTAAAGCACAGAGAGGTCTGGTAAAGTATAGGGAAGCATTGTAAAGCACAGAGAGGTCTGGTAAAGCATAGGGAAGCATTGTAAAGCACAGAGAGGTCTGGTAAAGCACAGGGAAGCATTGTAAAGCACAGAGAGGTCTGGTAAAGCACAGGGAAGCATTGTAAAGCACAGAGAGGTCTGGTAAAGCATAGGGAAGCATTGTAAAGCACAGAGAGGTCTGGTAAAGCACAGGGAAGCATTGTAAAGCACAGAGAGGTCTGGTAAAGCATAGGGAAGCATTGTAAAGCACAGAGAGGTCTGGTAAAGCATAGGGAAGCATTGTAAAGCACAGAGAGGTCTGGTAAAGCATAGGGAAGCATTGTAAAGCACAGAGAGGTGTGTAATAATTAACCCTGAATTAACCCTTCACGCACCTTGAAGAATCCTATGACGGCCACATCTGGCTCTTCTAGAAATTTCTCAACTGCTGTGATGTCCTTGAGCCAGGAGGGGGTGCTGTCGGGTTCTGAGAACAGAATTGAATCTCTTTGATAATTAATCCTCATTGATGTGTGTGTGAAAGCAGCAGCTGGTATCGCTGGGAGTGCTGTGCTAAACACACCCTGAGACACTGAGGCACGCACACACACTGAGACACACACCGAGCCACAAAGACAGACAGACAGACAGACTCCCCACTCCTCCAGATTCTGATCCTCTCAAGAGCTTGTGAGATGAAGCAGGTCCTGAGCGAGATTCATCCCAATCGAACGAGTGCTGCTCCAGATAGAGAACGCTAAAAGAAAGAAAGAAAGAAAGAAAGAAAGAAAGAAAGAACAGAAAAGAACCGCAAAGAAAGAAAGAAAGAAAGAAAGAAAGAAAGAAAGAAAGAAAGAAAGAAAGAAAGATGAGAACTAAAACCTTACCTCCATCCTCAGTCATTACTGCGGGAGAATTCAGAAGCAAAACCACGAACACACACTGGAGAACGAAATCGCGATCCGGAGACTTCATTGTGCCTGTCTGTGTGGAGAGACAGAGAGAGAGAACGAGAGACAGAGAGAGAGAGAGAGGTGGGGGTTTAAAAACTAGACAACCTGGCTGACCTTTAACCCCCAAGCTTAGTCCCTCCCCCTTTTCCAAAAGAGCGACAGAACTCAAACTCAGCAGCTGATTGGCTGGATCACCACAGGTGAGAAAATAGCAGGTGTTACAGACAGAGAGATATATATCATGAGAAAATATATATATATATAGACAGATAGATTATATATATATATATATATATATATATATACCTATAAACAAGTGTGTTTCAATAATGCTATAGGCACTAGACCCCCAAACTAAGCTGCTCTGCTGGACTCAGTTTAGTTTCAGTAATGCTGATGAAGGCACTAGAGCCCCAAACTAGAGCTGCTCTGCTGGACTCAGTTTAGTTTCAATAACGCTGATGAAGGCACTAGAGCCCCAAACTAGAGCTGCTCTGCTGGACTCAGTTTAGTTTCAATAACGCTGATGAAGGCACTAGAGCCCCAAACTAGAGCTGCTCTGCTGGACTCAGTTTAGTTTCAATAACGCTGATGAAGGCACTAGAGCCCCAAACTAGAGCTGCTCTGCTGGACTCAGTTTAGTTTCAATAACGCTGATGAAGGCACTAGAGCCCAAACTAGAGCTGCTCTGCTGGACTCAGTTTAGTTTCAATAACGCTGATGAAGGCACTAGAGCCCCAAACTAGAGCTGCTCTGCTGGACTCAGTTTAGTTTCAATAACGCTGATGAAGGCACTAGAGCCCCAAACTAGAGCTGCTCTGCTGGACTCAGTTTAGTTTCAATAACGCTGATGAAGGCACTAGAGCCCAAATATCTCTCTCGCTACACATCAGGCAATCAAAGTTATTTTTGCGCATTAACAATCCCAAGTCCTGGAGTACAGCTAATGGCTGTCAAGTGCGTATTACACTGCTTCTCTACCTCTCATGTGGGAGCATTGAGCCACAGTAATGTCGAAGAATTGTTGGTCTCCCCTCGTTAACTATATCTAAGTGTTACGTGATTTGCAACCAGATATATAATTACTGATATAAATCTTTGTCGAAACTTCCTCATTCTTACTTAACTTTTTGATTCGGTTGTGTGTGTGTGTGTGTGTGTGTGTGTCTCTGTGTGTCGTGTGTCAGTGTTTGTCTGTCTGTCTGTCTGTGTATCTGTCTGTGTGTTTAAATACAGACGTGGAAAGCAGCAAACTGAAATTGAGCAGAAAAAAGTATTTTAAAGTTATTTTAAAAACAGCATTTCTATTACAGAAAACACACACACACACACACACACCCGCTCACTCACGCACACACACAGACACACACACACACACGTGTATGTTTTGCCCGTGTTCAGTTGCTCTCTCTCCTGGTCTCTCATGACGGCTGTGAGCTCGAGATGTCAAAGGTTAAGAAATCCAGTTAGTGAATCATCTGCTTGTAGAATAATCTCGATAACGGCTACTGGACTCCTCTGCCCCTCCCCCTCTCCCCCTCTCTCCCCTCTCTCCTCTTAGAGACTGTATCTAGATCCGTAGAGAGGTAGAGATCTCTCCAGACTCTCCATCTCTCCATCTCTCTCTCTCTCTCTCTCTCATCTCTCCATCTCTCCCCCTCTCCCTCTCTCCATCTCTCCATCTCTCCCCCTCCCCCTCTCTCCATCTCTCCCTCTCTCATCTCTCCATCTCTCCCCCTCTCTATCTCTCCCTCTCCCTCCCCTCCCTCTCATCTGGTACCCCTCTCTCTCTCTCTCTCTCCCTCTCTCTCCCAGTCTCTCTCTCTCTCTCTCCACACAGCTCACTGTGTTTCTCTCCATGCTAGAGGAGAGATGCTCTCTCCATCTCCTCTCACTGCTAGCTGGGTCAAATCCTTCCTCCTCCTTTCTTTCCTCCATCTTGCCTTTACCCCCCCATCACTAAGAGTAAGTGGGGGACTTGCAAGGATCTAGTGAACGCTCCAGAGATGTAACCAGGCCGCTGGCCCCGTCACTCACAGTGTTCTCCCCCAATATCCTTGGTCCTGAGCCATATACGCCCTGCAGGCTCTCTGCTCTGATCGCCTCCGAGTGCTCGTAAGTCGACGCACTGATGCCTGTTCGAAAGTGAGTAAGATTCAACATTCATTATTCTAAATATGTCTTGTTGGTGTCGCTTACCATTATAAAGTAAGGGGGGGGTGATTCCTCACTCCCCTGAACGTTCCAGATCACTGCGAGCCCTCTAATTGGTCCGGAGGGGGCAGTGATGTCACAGAGGGGGTTATAGACCAGGACGGTATATGACAGAGAGTCCGAGAGAGACCGAGAGCGAGAGACACAAGCATTCAGCTGATAAACTCCGAGCTCAATTTCACTCATTCGAAATCTGTAAGTAATCAACATTTCTTATTCTTAAATATTTTGTTGGTCTTACCATTATAAAACATTTGCTGCAGTAGTTTTGTAGTTTCCTCCCTGTGTTTTACCAGACCTCTCTGTGCTTTACAATGCTTCCCTATGCTTTACCAGACCTCTCTGTGCTTTACAATGCTTCCCTGTGCTTTACCAGACCTCTCTGTGCTTTACAATGCTTCCCTGTGCTTTACCAGACCTCTCTGTGCTTTACAATGCTTCCCTATGCTTTACCAGACCTCTCTGTGCTTTACAATGCTTCCCTGTGCTTTACCAGACCTCTCTGTGCTTTACAATGCTTCCCTGTGCTTTACCACACATGTCTGTGCTTTATTGCACGGTGCTGTGCTTTTACTGTAGGGGGAAACGTTTATCAGGGTGAGACTGGCTAGTCGCCTGATGGTTAGAGGCAGGTCTGTATCAGGTGTGTTTGTGCGAGTGTTTCTGAGTTGTGCAATTGCTAATGCGCTAATGACAGAATCATATTAATAATCTCATTCCCTAGTCCCTTCATCCCATAATCTCTAAAGCCAGATCAGCTGCCAGGATTATGAAGGTCAAAAATAGTTCTCACTGGGAATAAACAGCTTACACAGGCTTGAAGTGACGCAGAACAAAACAGGAGATAAAATTAGCGTTATTGAAACTAAACTGAGTCCAGCAGAGCAGCTCTAGTTTGGGGCTCTAGTGCCTTCATCAGCGTTATTGAAACTAAACTGAGTCCAGCAGAGCAGCTCTAGTTTGGGGCTCTAGTGCCTTCATCAGCGTTATTGAAACTAAACTGAGTCCAGCAGAGCAGCTCTAGTTTGGGGCTCTAGTGCCTTCATCAGCGTTACTGAAACTAAACTGAGTCAAGCAGAGCAGCTCTAGTTTGGGGCTCTAGTGCCTTCATCAGCGTTATTGAAACTAAACTGAGTCAAGCAGAGCAGCTCTAGTTTGGGGCTCTAGTGCCTTCATCAGCGTTATTGAAACTAAACTGAGTCCAGCAGAGCAGCTCTAGTTTGGGGCTCTAGTGCCTTCATCAGCGTTATTGAAACTAAACTGAGTCCAGCAGAGCAGCTCTAGTTTGGGGCTCTAGTGCCTTCATCAGCGTTATTGAAACTAAACTGAGTCCAGCAGAGCAGCTCTAGTTTGGGGCTCTAGTGTCTTCATCAGCGTTATTGAAACTAAACTGAGTCCAGCAGAGCAGCTCTAGTTTGGGGCTCTAGTGCCTTCATCAGCGTTACTGAAACTAAACTGAGTCCAGCAGAGCAGCTCTAGTTTGGGGCTCTAGTGCCTTCATCAGCGTTATTGAAACTAAACTGAGTCCAGCAGAGCAGCTCTAGTTTGGGGCTCTAGTGCCTTCATCAGCGTTACTGAAACTAAACTGAGTCCAGCAGAGCAGCTCTAGTTTGGGGCTCTAGTGCCTTCATCAGCGTTATTATAATTAAACATTTTTTTCTTTTTTTTTTCAAATGTCGGTGTGGGTGTCATACTAGCTTCTGGCCACAAGGGGGCGATGATCACATGATTTCTCCTACATCATTTCTAATGTGTTCGTCTCTCTCTCTCTCCCTCTCTCTCAGAGCGGAACCCCTGAACCCCGAAATCCAGGATGAATAACCCTCCCGCAGGCAGTGCCCTCACCGCCTCGGCCCCCATCGAGGTCAGCGCCACCCCCAAAAAGGGACCCCCCAAATTCAAGCAGAGGCAAACGAGGCAGTTCAAGAGCAAGCCTCCCAAGAAGGGAATCAAGGGGTACGTAGCTCCGCCCATCGGGGGGTGGGGGGGTTTCAAATGTGTAGAGTGGCGAAAGAAACACGTAGTTGTCTGTTTTCGTGTTTGTGGTATTTTCATCATGGTAGGTAGCTGTATAGTTTTTTTGCCTGTTTTGACTCTCTCTCTCTCTCTCTCTCTCTCTCTCTCTCTCTCCTCTATCAGATATAAAAAAGGAGAGAATAGTAGAGGCGAGAGAAAGTCGCTCTCTAGCCTCGGAGATAAGTTCCGTACCTCCTGAACCTTGTCCAGGATCACTGGCCCCTCCCTTTAAAGGAGCGCTGACCATCTTTAAAATCCATTCGCTCTCTCTCTCCCTCCCTTTAAAGGAGCGCTGACTCTCTCTTTAAATTTTTTTCTTATCAGATTCGGAGATGACTATTCCTCCCTGGAAGGACTTGGAACAGCTTTAAAATCCATTCTCTCACCTCTTATTAGCTTTATTAACAGGATCACTGACCCCTCCCTTTAAAGGAGCGCTGACCATCTTTAAAATCCATTCTCTCACCTCTTATTAGCTTTATTAACAGGATCACTGACCCCTCCCTTTAAAGGAGCGCTGACCATCTTTAAAATCCATTCTCTCACCTCTTATTAGCTTTATTAACAGGATCACTGACCCCTCCCTTTAAAGGAGCGCTGACCATCTTTAAAAACCATTCTCTCACCTCTTATTAGCTTTATTAACAGGATCACTGGCCCCTCCCTTTAAAGGAGCGCTGACCATCTTTAAAATCCATTCTCTCACCTCTTATTAGCTTTATTAACAGGATCACTGACCCCTCCCTTTAAAGGAGCGCTGACCATCTTTAAAATCCATTCTCTCACCTCTTATTAGCTTTATTAACAGGATCACTGGCCCCTCCCTTTAAAGGAGCGCTGACCATCTTTAAAATCCATTCTCTCACCTCTTATTAGCTTTATTAACAGGATCACTGACCCCTCCCTTTAAAGGAGCGCTGACCATCTTTAAAATCCATTCTCTCACCTCTTATTAGCTTTATTAACAGTATCACTGACCCCTCCCTTTAAAGGAGCGCTGACCATCTTTAAAATCCATTCTCTCACCTCTTATTAGCTTTATTAACAGGATCACTGGCCCCTCCCTTTAAAGGAGCGCTGACCATCTTTAAAATCCATTCTCTCACCTATCACTGACCCCTCCCTTTAAAGGACCTCTCTCCTCTCTTGTGTCTCCCTGTGATCATGCTGACAGCGTGATTCATTCTCTCGCGCTCTCTGCAGGACAGACCCTCCCTGTCCCTCCCTGTTTTAGTTTGATTGCCTCTCCTCTGTTTTTGTTGAAAGTGTTAAATATAGAGTCTGGAGAGAAACGTCACAGTTTCTGCCTCTTAGCTTAAGATGAGCCAGCATTTTATTAACAGGATCACTGACCCCTCCCTTTAAAGGAGCGCTGACCATCTTTAAAATCCATTCTCTCACCTCTTATTAGCTTTATTGTGTGGATCACTGACCCCTCCCTTTAAAGGAGCGCTGACCATCTTTAAAATCCATTCTCTCACCTCTTATTAGCCTTATTAACATGATCACTGGCCCCTCCCTTTAAAGGAGCTCTGACCATCTTTAAAATCCATTCTCTTAAAATCCATTCTCTCACCTCTTATTAGCTTTATTAACAGTGATCACTGACCCCATCCCTTTAAAAAAGCGCTCATGTGTCTTAAAATCCATTCTCTCACCTCTTATTAGCTTTATTAACAGGATCACTGACCCCTCCCTTTAAAGGAGCGCTGACCATCTTTAAAATCCATTCTCTCACCTCTTATTAGCTTTATTAACAGGATCACTGGCCCCTCCCTTTAAAGGAGCGCTGACCATCTTTAAAATCCATTCTCTCACCTCTTATTAGCTTTATTAACAGGATCACTGGCCCCTCCCTTTAAAGGAGCGCTGACCATCTTTAAAATCCATTCTCTCACCTCTTATTAGCTTTATTAACAGGATCACTGGCCCCTCCCTTTAAAGGAGCGCTGACCATCTTTAAAATCCATTCTCTCACCTCTTATCAGCTTTATTAACAGGATCACTGACCCCTCCCTTTAAAGGAGCGCTGACCATCTTTAAAATCCATTCTCTCACCTCTTATTAGCTTTATTAACAGGATCACTGACCCCTCCCTTTAAAGGAGCGCTGACCATCTTTAAAATCCATTCTCTCACCTCTTATTAGCTTTATTAACAGGATCACTGACCCCTCCCTTTAAAGGAGCGCTGACCATCTTTAAAATCCATTCTCTCACCTCTTATTAGCTTTATTAACAGGATCACTGACCCCTCCCTTTAAAGGAGCGCTGACCATCTTTAAAATCCATTCTCTCACCTCTTATTAGCTTTATTAACAGGATCACTGGCCCCTCCCTTTAAAGGAGCACTGACCATCTTAAAATTCTTGCCCATAGCCTATTTGCAAGCTTGACGGACTCTTTGTTTTCAAAGCGTCCTTTTTTGAAAGATCTTGCCTCTGGGTCATTGTTTTATTTATCGATATTGTGTTTCCTTGGCAACGCTAAGAATGACCTCAGCTTAAATATCACCAGGGGCTGAAAAACATTCAAGCTGTATCAGGCAGTGCTGAGATAACGAGAACACCCACAGCCAAAAGACTTGAGGATTTAGACATAACAAAGCATATACACTATATACAGGGGGTGGAATTCAATATGTTAACAAGGGAACATTATTCAGCAGCTTTCACTGGACTCTATGAAGCTGAATCAGTTCATTCTATATAGAGGGGGTGCAATTCAATATGTTAACAAGGGAACATTATTCAGCAGCTTTCACTGGACTCTATGAAGCTGAATCAGTTCATTCTATATAGAGGGGGTGCAATTCAATATGATAACAAGGGAACATTATTCAGCAGCTTTCACTGGACTCTATGAAGCTGAGGCAGTTCATTCTATATAGAGGGGGTGCAATTCAATATGATAACAAGGGAACATTATTCAGCAGCTTTCACTGGACTCTATGAAGCTGAATCAGTTCATTCTATATAGAGGGGGTGCAATTCAATATGATAACAAGGGAACATTATTCAGCAGCTTTCACTGGACTCTATTCTTGAGTTTATACTCTTGTTAGAAGTCGTTAAGCTATATAGAGGGGGTGCAATTCAATATGAGAACAAGGGAACATTATTCAGCAGCTTTCACTGGACTCTATGAAGCTGAATCAGTTCACTCTATATAGAGGGTGATGCTGCTAAACGTTTGTCTGTGTGTGTGTGTGTGTGTGTGTGTGTGTGTGTGTGTGTGTGTTTGGTTTGGT
>NC_054579.1:146852-177553 GCF_017654505.1 Polyodon spathula | reverse complement strand
GGGGCTGGTGAAGCATTGTAAAGCACAGAGAGGTCTGGTAAAGCACAGGGAAGCATTGTAAAGCACAGAGAGATCTGGTAAAGCACAGGGAAGCATTGTAAAGCACAGAGAGGTCTGGTAAAGCACAGGGAAGCATTGTAAAGCACTGGTAAAGCACAGGGAAGCATTGTAAAGCACAGAGAGGTCTGGTAAAGCACAGGGAAGCATTGTAAAGCACAGAGAGGTCTGGTAAAGCACAGGGAAGCATTGTAAAGCACAGAGAGGTCTGGTAAAGCACAGGGAAGCATTGTAAAGCACAGAGAGGTCTGGTAAAGCATAGGGAAGCAGGTAAAGCACAGAGAGGTCAAAGCACAGGGAAGCATTGTAAAGCACAGAGAGGTCTGGTAAAGCACAGGGAAGCATTGTAAAGCACAGAGAGGTCTGGTAAAGCACAGGGAAGCATTGTAAAGCACAGAGAGGTCTGGTAAAGCACAGGGAAGCATTGTAAAGCACAGCCCCCTGCTCAGCATCGCCCCCCGGTGGCCTCACCTGGAAAGGCACACAGCACAGGATGAAGCAGAGGTCGGCCGCGCACAAGCTCAGGATGAAGAGGTTGGTCGTGTTGTACTTCACCTGGGGCCCATTCCGCAGCAGAACCGCCAGGACCAGCCCGTTACCCACAGTGCCCAGGACGAAGATCAGAGTGAACACGACCGGGACCAGAACGCTGGCCGGGATCAGGACCACCGGGGAGGGGAGGGAGGGGGAGAGGGGGAATGGAGGGGAGGGGGAGAAGGAGGGGAGGCATTCTGAAGAGTTGGGGCATGTTTCAGGCATTGCAGCACCACCCACAGCCTCCTAGAGGGAGCTAGAGAGACAAGAGAGGAGAGGGAGAAGAGCGGGAAAGAGAGAGGAGATGGGGAGAGGAAGAGGAAGGAGGGAGAAGAGAGAAAGAGAGAGGAGAGGGAGAGGAAGGAGGGAGAAGAGCGGGAAAGAGAGAGGAGATGGGGAGAGGGAGAGGAAGGAAGGAGAAGAGAGAGGAGAGGGAGAGGAAGGAGGGAGAAGAGGGAAAGAGAGAGAGGAGAGGAGAAGAGAGAGAAGGGAAGGAGAGAAAAAAAGGAGAGAGGATATGATCCCATTATCGGTGTTATTACACTCTTTCATAACTGCGAAGCCGCAATACTTGCAATCACTCAAATACTGACTTTCATTGGATTGTTTTTGTTGCTCAGTCTGTATTGCTTTGACTGTGAGAGTTGGGGGAGCTTCTCAGTTCTAACTGCGCTGCCAGAGACACGCGTGTAACACAGGCTAGAGCAGACCAGTCTGTATAGAAGAGCCAGCAGCGCCATCTAGTGGTCGGACACACGTCTACAGCAGCGCGGCTAGAACTGAAGAGCGGCTCACAGACACAGACTAAGCAATGCAATACAGCCCAGCCCAGCGCATTGCAGTTAAAGAACTACAGCTCCCAGCATCCCTCACCGTGGCCGCGGGTGCAGAGGCATTCTGGGAGCTGTAGTCCTAGCCAGGGCTGTACCGGTACTCACAGTAAAAGCCACGCAGAAATGATATATAAATAACCGCAGTATTGAGGCGCTTTGATATTAAACAGCTCTCGGCTTTATTGCAAATTAAAAACTTGTTATTTGCTGAAAAATAGCGCAGTATCACAACAGTAACGTGCAGTAAAAGCCGTAGTAAATGTTCCACTGCTGTTTCAAGCTATTTCATCGCTTACCTTTTAGGAGAGTCGAACCCGAGCTCGGCTTTTTCTGAAGAAAAAAAAAAATCGAAAATCTGTTTTTTTTTTTTTTTTTTTTTTTTATGGTAATGTTGCCTTTGGGGGGAAAAAACAAAACAATTCAATCCAAGTTCAGTCCCAGTTGCAGATTCCAGTCCCCTTTCTCTCCAAAGCAATTCAGCTGCATCTCTGCTCCAGAGTAATGAACTGCAGCAGCAACAGCTCCAAACTAATGGAATCTGTGTGTGTGTGTGTGTGTGTGTGTGTGTGTGTGTGTGTGTGTGTGTGTGTGTGTGTGTTGTGTGTGTGTGTTGTGTGGGTGTGTGTTCTCTGTGTGTGTGTGTGTGTGTGTGTGTGTGTGTGTGTGTATTTCTCTGTGTGTGTGTGTGTGTGTGTGTGTGTGTGTGTGTGTGTGTGTGTGTGTCTGTGTGTGTGTGTGTGTGTGGTGTGTGTGTGTGTGTGTGTGTGTGTGTGTGTCTCTGTGTGTGTGTGTGTGTGTGTGTGTGTGTGTGTGTGTGTGTGTGTGTGTGTGTGTGTGTGTGTGTGTGTGTGTGGGTGTGTGTGTGTGTGTGTGTGTGTGTGTGTGTGTGTGTGTGTGTGTGTGTGTGTGTGTGTGTGTGTGTGTGTGTGTGTGTGTGTGTGTATTTCTCTGGGTGGGTGTGTGTGTGTGTCTGTATTTCTCTGGGTGGGGGTGTGTCTGCTCAATAATGAAATATACACACACAGGCTAAGGCAACAGGACTGAACTGTATTCTCTCTCCCTCTCCCTCCCCCTCTCTCTTTCTCTCTCTCTCTCTCTCTCTCTCTCTCTCTCTCTCTCTCTCCTCTCTCTCTCTCTCTCTCTCTCTCTCTCTCTCTCTCTCCCCCCACATATTGTCAATAATTAAAACTAGTTTATTGATTTCACTTCATGTTTTATTCTCTCGCCTTCCCTCCTCTCTCCTCTATACCCTCTCCTCTCTCTCTTCTCTCTATCCTTCTCCTCTCTCCTCTATACCCTCTCCTCTCTCTCTTCTCTCTCTCTCTCGGTGAGTCTCTTGAATGTTTTTGTGCAGTGTTACATCGTGAGAGGAATTCAGAGCAAATACACTGTGTGTGTGTGTCTCTCTGTGTCAGTGTGAGTGTGTGGGTGTGTCATTGTGGTGGTGTCATTGTGAGTGTGTGTGTGTCTGTGTCAGTGTGGGGGTGTCAGTGTGTCAGTGTGTGTTAGTATCAGTGTGAGTGTGTGTCAGTGTCAGTGTGTGTTAGTATCAGTGTGTGTGTCAGTGTGTGTTAGTATCAGTGTGTGTTTGTGTGTCAGTGTGTGGGGATGTCAGTGTGTGTTAGTATCAGTGTCAGTGTGTTACACTCGCCTACAGCAGCGACTAGAACCGAAGAGCAGCTCCTGAACTCACAGTCAGAGCAACACAGACTGAGCAAAACAATGCAAAACAGCCCAGCCCAGCGCATCGCAGTTAAAGAACTACAGCTCCCAGCATGCCTCACCGTGGCCGCGAAGCAGAGGCGTGCTGGGAGCTGTAGTCCCGATTCACAGTGTAATCGCTACGGCAGAGCAGCTCCTGAATTCACAGTCAAAGCGACGCAGAGTTACTGAGAAACAATAAATAGTGTGTTTTTACACGTGTCTGTGCCAGGGAGCACCACGCAGGAACCAATGCGTGGATAGAGACGAGCCCACTGCAGGTGTGCGGGCTGTGCATTGACATGAATGCGAACTTCAAGACATCACGCTGCTTTATAAAGCGAGGCTGGTCGGGTCGTGCTTCAGACCAGCCTGAGAGGGGTTTTATAAACTGGTCACCATCTCAACTGATATATGAGGTTTAGACTCGTCTCCTGGGCGCTCCGGTGGGCGTTATTACTGATTTCAGACCATGCGTTCACGCGTTGTTTTATTGGGTTTTTTTTTTTTTGCTTTTTGATGTTTATAAATTCTTTCATATCAATATTTTCTAAGCGCCGCTTGTTTCAAAATTGCATTTTTATTTTTAAGCAGCCGTACTTTTTTAAAAGTGAAAAATGATTAATATTTATACAAATCAGTGCAAAATACATTCTTGTAATTGAAATGTTTTATTAACGGGATGAAAGATATATTTTTAAATCATTTACTAACATTCACTAAAAGGAGTTATTATTATGGTTAGAAATCGGTTTCTTTCTAACGACACATGCATTTGCACGCCGTCACGACAGGGTAGGGAACTTGGCGCCAAAGACAATGTTGCTGTTTAGCTTCGCTCGCCTCGGCTCCCTCTCCCAGTCCTCCCAGTCCTCCCAGTCCGAACCAGCAGTGCCAGGCCAGTATCTTGATCTGGGTCACCTGGGCTCGTTTGCACGTCATCCCGGCGGGGAACGAGCAGCTGGGTCCGGCTCCGTCTTCCTCGCAGTCGGTGTGTCGGATCCACCGCGGCCAGAACACGGGACCCAGCTCGACCCAGCGGTGGGTGAGGCGGCAGGACGCCATCCGGACCAGCCACGCCCGGAACCGGTCCCGCTCGTCCGAGCCGAACCAGTCCAGATCCACTCCTCCCGCCTCCTTCTCGAGCTTTCTCCGGTAGCGCGCGGCCCCCTCCGCGAGCTCCGGGCTGCGGTTTGAAAAGGAGCCGTTGGTCTCGCGGGGTTCCGGAGCGAAAGGTTTTTCGACGGACATCCAGAAAGGGTCGAAGGAGGCGCCGAGGACTCTGAGGAGGCGAGCCGGCTTCAGGTGCCGGGGCTGGGGCTGGTAGCTGTAGTCTTCGCGGGCGAGCGGCAGCGTGTAAGGGCGGGGGGGCCGCAGCGGGAGGGGGGCAGGCTGCTCGGCTCTCAGCAAGTGGAGGTCGGGAATCTCTTCAGCGCCAGCGTGTGAGTTGGGTTTGCTGTTTGTGTTGTTGTTGTTTGTTTTTGCAGTTTTCTGACTCGTCTCAGTCAAGGCGGAGCCGCTGAGCGGGAAAAAAAACACACAGCCGGCCCAGTAACAGACACTCAATGAAAATAACAGATAAAGATTTAAATATGCCATTTTAAACCAATAATTACGAATACAGACAATGTAAAACTATATATATATATATATATATATTCAAACGCAGGCTTGTTGTTAGAATTGGTTTTATTTATGTCTTTTTTATTTTTTTTTCTCTGTCAAATGTTTGTTCTTGTTTTTTTTTTAACCTTTGAGGAATAATTGTAGAAATGTTCAGAAATGTCCCGCGTTTTTCTTCCCTCCTCTCTCTCTCTCTCTCTCTCTCTCTCTCTCTCTCTCTCTGTCTCTCTTTCAAAGAAAATGTATTTTTCTTCCTCGTTTTATTCCACAGTCGTTGTTCTGAACCGCTCTCGCGTTGTGTTGTTATAATTTTAATTCCTTCGAGTTCTTCGTTAGCTTTTATTCAATTTAAAAAAAAAAAAAAAAAAACAAGAGACTTCTTCAGTTTTAAAAAATAAATAAATAAAATATAAATGTATATATTTTAATAATAAACGGAGTGGTTCAGCCGGCTGTAATCCGGACACGTTGCTGTTATAAAGATATAAATGCAATGAGGGACTCGCTCCCGTTTCAAGGACTCCTTTATACTACCAGAAAAACAAAACCTTGAATATATCGACAACACAATTCAATACAGACACATAAACACCGTCTGAAACAGACACTCCCCTCCCTATTCACAGGCACAGAACAGAGGGAGGCTGTTCAGAGAGTGTAAGAGCCTCTCTTTCTATGCTTCTTCAGCACAGAGCAGAGGGAGGCTGTTCTGCCAGTGTAAGAGCCTCTCTCTCTCTTTGTCTTTCTCTTCTCCACCAGCACAGAGCAGAGGGAGGCTGTTCAGAGAGTATAAGAGCCTCCCTTTCTCTCTGCTCCACCAGCACTGAGCAGAGGGAGGCTGTTCAGAGAGTATAAGAGCCTCTCTCTTTCTCTGCTCCACCAGCACAGAGCAGAGGGAGGCTGTTCAGAGAGTATAAGAGCCTCCCTCTCTCTCTGCTCCACCAGCACAGAGCAGAGGGAGGCTGTTCAGAGAGTATAAGAGCCTCCCTCACTCAATAAGGCAGGTTTGTTATCAGAGACGCCCCGCTGCTACACACCTGCGATTAACTTCCCAAGAAGAAGCACAAGAACCCACAGATTCTACTCAAGCTGCTGCTGCAGATAAAACGCTGTTTTTAAATTCAGATCTCAGTTTCCACTCTGAAAGCAGTTCTGGTTGGGTCTGCGCGGAGGGATACAGGGCAGCTCAGAGTCGAGTGAACAGTCCACTGTCTGCAGGTCAGCCTGACCTCACAGCGACCCAGATAAGAGGGTTCTGCACCCAAACAAAGACACACACAAACACAGAGACACCGAGACACGCACTGAGACACACTGACACACACACTGAGACCAGAACACAGTCTGTGTAAGAGGAGAGAGGCGTGGATATCTTACAGCAATAACACACACTGAGACCAGAACACAGTCTGTGTAAGAGGAGAGAGGCATTGATATCTTACAGCAATAACACACACAGACACCAGACACACAGTCTGTGTAAGAGGAGAGAGGCGTTGATATCTTACAGCACACACACCACACACACACACACACACACACACACACACTATCACACACACTGAGACCAGAACACAGTCTGTGTAAGAGGAGAGAGGCGTCGATATCTTACAGCAATAACACACACACACACACACACACACACTGAGACCAGAACACAGTCTGTGTAAGAGGAGAGAGGCATCGATACAGAGACACAACACACACACACACACACACACACAATTGACATCTTACAGCAATAACACACACACACAGACTGTGTAAGAAGAGAGAGGCATTGATAATCACACACACACACACACACACACACACACCAGAACACAGTCTGTGTAAGAAGAGAGAGGCATCGATATCTTACAGCAATAACACACACACACACACACACACACACACTGACACACACACACACACACACACACAGGTACTCTCTCACACAGGCACTGTCACACACACACACACACACACACACTATCACACACACACACACACAACACACACACACAGGGCACTGTCACACACACACACACACACACACACACACACAGGAACTGTCACAAATACACACACACACACACAAAGGTACTCTCTCACACACACGCATTGAAAAACGACAGCAGGTAAGCGTTTTATATATTACACTCCTGGATTGTTTTTAATATAAACACCTCTACAATAACAACAATTAGTATTCATCATAATCATCATCATCATAATAATAATAATAATCAGAGGATGAAGCTATCGCGATGGATCCTAGTGTTACTCATTCATAAACTTTCTTCATGTACCCATTTCATTTTAATTCCGATTATTGAAAGAAAAAAAAAAATAAAGACTCAGAGCGGATTCCAGTGAGATTTTTCTGGTTATTATTTTCACTGTGTGTCTTTTTACTTTGCCTGCCGTCGCTCGGAGCGCTTCTAATTATTGCAGCGACTCTGCTGCGTCGCTCACTCTGCGAGTTCAGGAGCCGCTCTGCCGTGGTTACTGTATTGCGAATCGGGACAGCCCTGGACTACAGCTCCCAGCATGCCTCTGCACCCGCGACCATGGCAAGGCATGCTGGGAGCCGTAGTTCTTTAACTGCAATGCGCTGGGCTGGGCTGTATTGCATTGTTTTACTCAGTCTGTGTTGCTGTTCAGTTGTAGCTGCGCTGCCAGAGGCGTGTGTAACACAGGAGGCGATAAGTCAAAGCAACACAGACTGAGTAATGTAACACAGCACAGCCCAGCGCACTGCAGTTAAAGAACTACAACTCCCAACATGCCTCGCCATGGCCGCGGGTGCAGAGGCATGCTGGGAGCTGTAGTCCTATAGCCAGGGCTGTCTTGATTCACAATAACTACGGCAGAGCAGCTGGAAATGAACAGCAGCTCATGAACTCGCAGTCAAAGCAGCGCAGACTCGGACGACACAAACAATATAAAACCTGGTATCAGAGTCACAGCAGCAATAAGAAGCGATGTGAACGACAGCATCCATCGTAGAGATAGAAAGCAACGCTGGGCTTAGTGAAGAGATTACAGCCTGCAGTGACACAGCCTTTAACGCAATCCCAGAGGGTTAACACAGCGGCTTCTCCGGTCCTCACAGAGACACACGAGGCTTTCCTAGTTACAAAACCCAAAGAGAAGCATGAGAACCCACACCCACAGAAAGCCTTGTTAAACTCAGCAAAAAATATATACCTCTTTATTATAGTGTGATTTGGTATAAAATTTCCAACCGATTTTCAAAAAAAAAAAAAAAAAAAAAAAAATTCTAAAACGACAAACGAGTCCAAGTTGTTGAGGCTGAAAAGAAAAAAAAAAAAAAAAAAAAAACTGTCGAAACGTTTGTCGTTGAATTTATGTCTTCATTTATTACTATTGTAATTGTTTTTTTTTTTTCCAGTATTTCTGAGTTGATTTCAATCGCGCGCGGCTACAGTTCTGTTTTTAATGCAACGGCTCCACCTTGTGGCTGAATTGAGAATAGCATCCAACCGGTAAGAACTTCTACAGGTTAATGCTGTCTGTGCATATCAGTGTGTGTGTGTCACTCTCAGTGTCTCAATGTGTGTGTGTCTGTTTATCTCAGTTTGTGTGTGTGTATCTATCTCTGTCTCACAGTGCGGACAGCATCTCCTCAGTGTGTGTGTGTGTGTGTGTGTGTGTGTGTGTGTCACTCTCAGTGTCTCAATGTGTGTGTGTCTGTTTATCTCAGTTTGTGTGTGTGTATCTATCTCTGTCTCACAGTGCGGACAACGTTTCCTCAGTGTGTGTGTGTGTGTGTGTGCGTGCGTGCGTGTCTCTCCCTCTCCCTCTCTCTCTCTCTCTCACAGTGCGAACAGCGTCTCCTCTGTGCTCTCCTGCCTGCGTCGGCTGGCTTGGCTGGGGGGGGTGGCGGAGGGGGAGGAGGGCAGTCTGTCTGCTGCTTTCGCTCTCTCCTCCAGGAACTTATCAAACTCTGAGAGAGAGAGAGCGAGAGAGAAGAGAGAGAAAGAGCAAGATGAGACAGAGAGAGAGAGAGAGAGAGAGAGAGAGAGAGAGGGGGGATTATTATAAAAACACTGGTATTATTAACTCTGTAGGAAATACTGGTATTCAAAATATGATGATATATGGTAATATAGTGTGATAAATAATATTATAATAATTTTACCCCAAAAATGTGAATGTCGCCTCAAAAGCTGCGACCCATACTTTATACTTTTCATCATTATTATTAATCATAATAATAATAATAATAATAATAATAATAATAATAATAATTGAGACTGACCTTCGCTCGTCACGCCCTCCGTTTCTGCTGTCCTCCTGTCAAGAAATCAAAATACGCCTGTCAATAACCGGCCTGCCAGTGACATCATCAGTGACATCACCCCCCCACCCCCCCACCCCCCCAAAGTCTGATCTTCAAGAACTTATGCCAAAACACACACACAGACAGACACTCAGAGAAACAGAGACACACACACACACTCACAAACACACACAGAAACAAAGACACACACACACAGACACCCCTGATGGTTACACACAGCAGGTAAAATTACTGGGTAGAAATATTCAAACTAGAATTATTTACCCACATTAAAATAAGCTGGTATTAAAAGTAATGCAATTCTTCAATCTGTTCTCTTACCACATCAACAGAGAGCCACTGTTCAATATCATCCATTATATGAGACTGAGAGACTGGGATCTGCGATAGAGACAAAACCAGCTTTATTGTGTGTATCGCCATCAATATTATTATTATTATTATTATTCACTGTTAGAATGCATCAAATATTCAAATATTAGAACAAAATAACAACATTAAAAATCATTTTTTGCACCCAATATTCCCCCCAAAGCCTTGTCTAATGACAAGGTAATTAAACCATTAGAGTTATAAAGAAGTGATTCGTTTGAAAGCCAGGACAGACAGACAGAGACCCGCACTGCCAATCTTACACCTCCAAACCAATTCCCCCTGAACACCACAGTCTAGTCAACGAGAAACACACACACTAGCGCTGCTGCTGCACCCAGCCTGGGGTTCAGAGCTCCCCTCAATGAAGTCTAGTATTATTAATATTGCAATGATCAGGAGCCAGGAGTTTGAGCAGGGTTACAAACTCACACTAGCCCTGCTGCTGCTGCACCCAGTCCTGGGGTTCAGAGCTCCCCTCAATGAAGTCTAGTATTATTAATATTGCAATGATCAGGAGCCAGGAGTTTGAGCAGGGTTACAAACTCACACTAGCCCTGCTGCTGCTGCTGCACCCAGTCCTGGGGTTCAGAGCTCCCCTCAATGAAGTCTAGTATTATTAATATTGCAATGATCAGGAGCCAGGAGTTTGAGCAGGGTTAGAAACTCACACTAGCCCTGCTGCTGCTGCACCCAGTCCTGGGGTTCAGAGCTCCCCTCAATGAAGTCTAGTATTATTAATATTGCAATGATCAGGAGCCAGGAGTTTGAGCAGGGTTACAAACTCACACTAGCCCTGCTGCTGCTGCTGCACCCAGTCCTGGGGTTCAGAGCTATTATTATTATATTGCATTATTATTATTATTATTATTATTATTATTATTATTATTATTATTATTTTGATTTTGCAGGGTTACAAACCCAGGATTGGGTGCAGGGCTACTCTACTGGGAGTTCACTATGGGAGAGCCACAGATCCCAGTTCACCCCAGTTGGTCCCAGTTGACCCACCATGCCTTGGTTCACCATCCAGTGACTGAAAGGGGCTCCTTCGGGCCCTGGCTGAGGTTTCGAGTCAATGTCATCCTTGAGATAAAACAGGCTGTGAATCTCGCACATTCACACACATAGAAACATCGTGGTATTATCATTACTGTGAGAAGATTCGGTGCAGTACCTGGACTGAACACGAGGGGGCAGCACACTCGCACAAACTCTGGGTCTCAGTGTATCAGTGCGTGTCTCAGTATGAGTCTCAGTGTGTGTCTCTGTGTATCAGTCTGTATCTCAGTGTATATCTCATTGTGTGTGTCACAGTGTCTCAGTGTGTGTCTCCGTGTATATCTCAGTCTATCTCTCTCCCCCCCCCCCCTCACCGCTCCAGTGTTCTGCAGTCTGGTGTCCAGCGCTCCTGCCAGCCCCTCCACAGCCTGGGGGTCCTCATAGCGCACCCTGTCAAGAGACACACACAGACAGGACTGTCAAGAGACACGCTACACGCAGACAAGGACTGTGAACAAAAATGAACTGATCACAGAAGAGGAGAGAAAGAGAGAGGAGACAGAGAGAGAAGAGGATCAGAGAGTTCTGCGTGTGTGTCTCTGTGTATCAGTCTTTAGAGTGATAGCTTCCTCTCTCTCCCCCCCCCCCCCCCCCCCTATCTCTCTCTCCCCCCCCCCCCCCCCTCACCGCTCCAGTGTTCTGCAGTCTGGTGTCCAGCGCTCCTGCCAGCCCCTCCACAGCCTGGGGGTCCTCATAGCGCACCCTGTCAAGAGACACACACAGACAGGACTGTCAAGAGACACGCTACACGCAGACAAGGACTGTGAACAAAAATGAACTGATCACAGAAGAGGAGAGAAAGAGAGAGGAGACAGAGAGAGAAGAGGATCAGAGAGTTCTGCAGCAGAGAGTATATTTCTTTACTGAGAGAGGAGAGAGGAGAGGGGAGAGTCCGGTCCAGTCTCTAGCTGTCTCTGCTCTGGTTCTGGTTCTGGCTCTGGAGCAGCCCCAGGGCTTTGGGCCAGCGGCGGTCGAACTTGTGGAAGAAGAGCGGGTCTGTGAAGGGGCCGGTGTGGATGATGGAGTAGAGCGTGTAGCAGAGCAGAGCCACCATGCCGCTGATCAGGAGGAAGGGCAGGAAGGGACGCAGCAGCGACCAGTACACCCACAGCATGTACCCACAACCACCCCCGTCACCCACGTGCGTGGGGCGCCGAGAGGAGGGGCTGGGGGGGGCAGGGGCAGAGAGATCCAGGCTGAGGGAGGAGGGGGAGAGGAGGAGGAGGGGAGAGAGAGAGGTGAGGGAGAGGAGGAGGGGAGGAGAGAGGAGGAGGGGGAGGGAGAGAGAGGAGAGGAGAGGAGAGAGAGGGAAAGGATAGGGAGGAGAGAGTGAGGAGATGGGGGAAGGGAGAGAGGGGAGGGAAAGAAAAGGGGAGGGAGAGAAGTGAGAGGATAGGGATGAGAGGAGAAAGGAGGGATAGGAGAGGGGGAAGAGGAGAAAAGGGGAAAAAAACGATAGAAGAGTGGGGAGGAAGAGATAGGGAAAAGGGGCTAGAAGGAAGAGAGAGGAGGGAGGGGGAGTAAGGGGAGAGAGGAGAGGGAGGGGGTGGGGAGACAGGGGGTATTTATAGATTTCCCAAAATATCCCAAAAGCGCAGAGTAAACTTGTATTCCAGATCTGAATTTACAAAATCGCAAAACTTCTGAACAAAAGCGTGTGTGAAAAAATCAAAACACTTTCCAAAAATGAAACGTAAATTCCAGAGCAGAGCGTTCAGAGAACCACAATCCACAAGATCGACTGAGCTTTGTGTAGCGCAGTTTGGAAAGAGCACAGAATTGCAGTCTGTATTCCACCACAGAGGAGCGACGTGAACTAGACATGAACAGAAATGAATTGCAACCCAGAACAAATTCAGCTTTGTAGAATCCAGCTTTGAAAAATTCAAAAGAAAAATTGGAGAATATGTAAAAAAATGTAAAAATAAATAAAAAAAAAAAATAATAATATTCCGGATTCGATTAGAAAAAAAAACCTGTAAAAATGTAAAATTTTTAAAATCTCAAACTTTCGAAAAGTTGCATCGATTTGCTTTCTGATCACAGCGGCATCTCTCACAATTTCCAAAGTTAATAAATATTAATAATAACAATAATAATATTGAAATACTCCAGTTTGACGAGAGCGAGTTGTGTCTGACTGCGGACTGAGAGAGGAGAGGGAGAGAGAGGGAGACTGGGAGGGTGGGTGCTTCAATCAGAGTCGCTGTATTAAAATGTGATCTAGTCTTAGGGGTGTCGAGTTATACTGAGACCAGCAGAGCACGAGGGAGAGGAGAGAGAGAGGAGAGAGGAGAGACACAGGGATTGAATTATTGCACTGAGGATAAGGGGTGAGAGAGAGAGAGAGAGATTTACACACAGCTGGTAAAACTCTTAATCTGGTTGTCCTATTTTTAGCCCCCCCATGGTGACTAGTTCCCTCACCTCTCTGCTCTGCACATGGAAACATTATAAACCTTCCAAACTGTGCTTTACCATGCTTTCACTGCGCTGTATCACACTGCTGTATTATACTGTGCTGTATTACACTGCGCTGTATCACACTGTGCTGTATCACACACTCTGCTGTGCTCTAAACAAACTCCACGACTCACTGCTTGCGCTGGTCTGCCAGGGAGCTGCTCCTTGTTTGAGCGAACATGTCAAACTCATCCTCCTCTACTGGTTTAGAGGCACCGGGAGCAGTGGCGAGGGTCTGCAGGGTACTGGAGACGGAGACAGGACTCGAACCCATGTCTGTGAGGGGAAGAGAATTATACTGCAGCGTCAAACTGAACAGGATTGTGGGGCTCTGTCTGTCTGTCTGCAGCTTCAGTGACACTAAACTCTTTTCAGAATGCAGTAAACTAACACAGACACCAAGAAGAAGGGATTCTATATTATACTGTAGCGTCAAACTGAACAGGATTGTGGGGCTCTATCTGTCTCTCTGTCTGCAGCTGTGCCACTCCTTGCAAACATAAGCTAAGATAATTAAACCTCTCTCCTCTCTCTCAGGGGTATTGAGTTTCCAGCAGTAACTTGATTAGTGCTTCATTATTCCTCCCCAGACAGCTTGACCAAGTTGAAAAAATACACAGCGTCTTTATAAACAGCCAGAAACTCACAGTGCACTGCAACCCCCTGCTGGCGACTGCCTCTTACTGCAAGCACAACCTTCCCAGTACAGAAATCTAACCATATAGGCCATTCTAGAGCCAGTATTTATAATGTTTAGAATTACGAAAATAAACTAAAACTCAATGGCAAGCGTTTCCACTAGAAGTCTTTGAAGATGCTGAGAGAGACTTCTAGTGGAAACGTTTGCCATTGAATTCCAGTTTCTTTCAGGATTTTTATATTCAGCTCTGTCGAGTGAGTTACACGAGATTGATGGATTGTTTTTGGATGTTAATTATTTGAAAGGCGACTCACTGAGGCTGGCTAGCTGGGAGGAGAGAGAGCTCACTGCTGATTGGCCGACAGGAGGAGCTGACACAGTACTGCCGGCTGCTGACTGGATGAGAGCTGGAGTGTCGGGGGTGGAGTCTGAAACCTGAGAGAGCGAGAGAGCGAGAGAGAGGAGAATGAAGGAAAAAAAAAATCAAAAGACACAGTATATTATTATTTTTTTAAATTAATAGAAAAAACACTTTTTATAATACCATGTCCTTCAAAATATACTGCCACCCGGCTCCTCTCTCTGTCTCTCCTCTCGATTCGCTCGTATTCTCATGAAGACGTTCCTCTCCTCTCTCTCTCTCACCTCTCTGTCTCTCTCCTCCCCTCCTCCTCTCCTCTTCATTCGCTCGTATCTCATGAAGACGTTGTTCATGTCGTCGTTGATCAGCAGTAGCTCCTCCGTTAACCCTTCGTTCCCCACGCGGGGAATCAGCTCCAAAACCCGGCGCTGCATCGAGCAGCACGTCCGATTCAACTCCTAGAGAGAGAGAAAAAGAGAGAGGGGTTACTAACACACACACACAGACGAAGAAAGGCAGACACACTCACAGACAGACAGCCTCACCTGCAGCAGCTCGAGGTCAGAGGTCTCCACCTGCCCGCAGCTCATCTCCGCCAGCATCTCTGACATCACTGTGACATTCCCCCTGACAACCTGCATCTCCGTGCAGAGCTTCGAGAGCTGAGACAGAGAGAGAGAGAGAGAGAGAGAGAGAGAGAGAGAGAGAGAGAGAGAGAGAGAGAGAGAGAGATACGGAGAGACAGACAGAGAGAGTGAGAGGGAGAGAGAGATTGGTTCCTGATTAAATCTAACAGTGCAATTCCCGCTCTGAAAGGAACACAGATTGGATTTTTCATCTTTCATTTTATATTTCGGTTTGAATAAAAACTGAAGGAATTCTTTCGCCAGCCGCAATCTCCGGAGCCAACAGTGGCAGTTTATTAAGCTCCGCCTACCTGCTCTGCGGAGAGAGCGATTGGCCCGTCTGGGTTGCTGTCCGGGGGCGGGGCGGCTCTCTGCTCTGCGATTGGGGGAGGCAGGGCCCATGCAGTATCGTTGGGCACAGCAGGGGGCGC
Organism: Polyodon spathula; assembly: GCF_017654505.1. Lineage (NCBI taxonomy): Eukaryota > Metazoa > Chordata > Actinopteri > Acipenseriformes > Polyodontidae > Polyodon > Polyodon spathula. The sequence continues at coordinate 162,541 of NC_054579.1, read as the reverse complement.
TGTGAGCCCTCTCACTGAACCCTGGTGTCTGACAGCCGGGTCTGAATCAGGAACACTCTGAGAAGAGGAGAGAGAGGGAGAGAGGGGAGAGAGGAGGGGAGGAGAGAGGGAGGGAGGGAGGCAGGGGAGAATGGATATAGGGAGAGGAGAGGAGGGTGTGTACCAGTAAGTCAGTCAGTGTCTAGCCAAAAAGTCTGTCATAGAATTTCAGCATTTACATCAGCATCTCTCTCCCCTCTCTCCTGTGTGGGTGTGTCTGTATCTCTCTCCTCTCCTGTGTGGGTGCGTCTGTATCTCTCTCCTCTCCTGTGTGGGTGTGTCTGTATCTCTCTCCTCTCCTGTGTGGGTGTGTCTGTATCTCTCTCCTCCTATCCTGTGTGGGTGTGTCTGTATCTCTCTCCTCTCCTGTGTGGGTGTGTCTGTATCTCTCTCCTCTCCTGTGTGGGTGTGTCTGTATCTCTCTCCTCTCCTGTGTGGGTGTGTCTGTATCTCTCTCCTCTCCTGTGTCGGTGTGTCTGTATCTCTCTTCTCCTATCCTGTGTGGGTGTGTCTGTATCTCTCTCCTCTCCTGTGTGGGTATGTCTGTATCTCTCTCCTCTCCTCTCCTCTCCTCTCTCCTCTCTCACCCTGTGTGGGGTGTGTATAGGAGACAGCGAGTCCAGATCAGTCATTGGGAACTCCAGTCCTTTCCTCCTCAGGTCCTCGTAGACGGAGACCACGCCCGTCAGATCAGGGGAGCTGCGGAAGGCGTCGGCCCAGGCCTGGGGGGGTGGGGCAGAGAGGAGTTTGAAAACCAGAATTATTATTAACGAGTCGTTCAGCAGAGGCTTTTCTCCAGAGAGACTTCCAGAGACTAGGGGGGTGAACTCTGCATCATCAACAACTGCTGCTGCTGCAGAGTCTCTTCCAATAGGACCTTGTTTGTTTGACGTATGTAGCCGAGTGTGTAGCGCTGTGTGTGTGTAGTTGTTATTGTGTAGCTGTGTATAGTTGTACCTGTATCAGGCTCAGCACTTTGTCCTGCACGGCGGCTGGCGGGTTGTTTTTGGGCAGGATGGTTTTCACCAGCACCCCCTCGACAAACTCACGACTCGACACCAGCACATGAACACGGTGCCCACAGTTCTTTACACAGGCCTCCAATAACTGAGAGAGAGGGGGGGGGGGGCAGGGTTACACACAGAGACAGCGATGGGGAGCAGGAACTGAGAAATACACATTGATACACACAGACTGACTGACTGACACAGAGAGACAGCCTCACACAGACTGACTGACACAGAGAGACAGAGTCTCACACAGACTGACTGACTGACACAGAGAGAGAGAGTCTCACACAGACTGACTGACACAGAGAGACAGCCTCACACAGACTGACTGACTGACACAGAGAGACAGCCTCACACAGACTGACTGACTGACACAGAGAGACAGACTCACACAGACAGACTGACTGACACAGAGAGACAGAGTCTCACACAGACTGACTGACACAGAGAGACAGCCTCACACAGACTGACTGACTGACACAGAGAGACAGAGTCTCACACAGACTGACTGACTGACACAGAGAGACAGAGTCTCACACAGACTGACTGACTGACACAGAGAGACAGAGTCACACAGACTGACTGACTGACACAGAGAGACAGAGTCTCACACAGACTGACTGACTGACTGAGACTCAAACAGACTCACACACACAGACTCACTGTCAGCGACAGCATCACTTCATTGAAGTTTTTATTTCCCACAATCCTCTTCTTCAAGGCCTTGATGGCATCCTTTGGTCTGGAAATGAACAAGAAAACATTTTAACTGAGCGACCGGCAGACAGACACACAGACAGACAGACTCCACACTCCCCCAGATTCTGCTCCCCTCAATATCTTGTGAGCTGAAGCAGGTCCTCAGCGAGTTTCATCCCAATCGGACGAGCGCTGCTCTAGACACGTCTGAAAATCTCAACGTATCAGCGGCTTAGAACACAGATATTTTTTTTTTTATTTATTTTTTTTTTTAATGAATGGAGACCACGCCTGAGTATCGGTCCCTGTCCCTGTGTGATGACGTCACTAGCGAGTGCGATGACATCCTACCCTTCGTCCGTCTCATTGATGATGTCACAGATCTCGATGTTCAGCCCCCAGTCTTCTGACTGCAAAGAGCCATCAGTGGCTTTATCTGTTGGGAATCAAACAGAGACAAACACAGTGTATAAATGAACCAGAATCAAACACAGTGTCTGCTTTATAATAATAATGATTTTCTTGTTCTCTCTCTCCCTCTCTCTCTCCTCCCCCTTCCCTCCCTCTTCCTCTCCCTCTCCCCCTCCCTCTCTCAATTCAATAAGCTTTACTGGCATGGCAAGAATAAAACTAGTTTTGCCAAAGCAATGTATAACAAACATTACAAACCATTGAACATTACTAAACCCTCCCCCTCTCCTTCCGTCTTTTACCCTCCCTCTCCACTCCCTCCCTCTCCTTCCCCCTCCCTCTTTCTTTTACCCCCCTCTCTCTCTCTCCTCCCCTCTTTCACCCTCCCTCTCCCTCAGCAGATTAACACAGATTTGCTCTCTTTATTCCTCCAAAGCCACCTGACAGTCACACGCTTTGCCCGCTGAAAACAACCGGCGCCCCGGAGCGTCAGGCAGCCCCCCTCTCCCCCTGTGCTCGAGTCGGTGTTCAGCTGTATGACCCCCCTGGTCCCGGGACACTTGCATAAGACAGGACAGGCTTTATTTAAGAACTCGCCTCTAGCCTAAGCCATCGATTCTCATTCCCGGTCCTGGGACCCCCGCGCCGCGTCACCTGGTTCCTTTGGGTCGATGTGGAATTAAAGACTCGAGCTCCCGGTAACTTTGTAACGCTGTGAAAAATCTGGAGTCGGTTCATTTACCGACGCGTCACGTTTTACTAACTCGGCACTTTTTAAGCTCAACGACGCATTTGACACGTCTGTTAAAATACTGTGAGTTTGTAGTTTTATTACTGAATCTTTTATTATATCTTTTTACATAATCGGGTTCGCGAATATATAATTAGGACGGGCTATTTCGTAAACTTTTCACTGGTCCCGCCCCTGCCAGCTTACCAGGGGCTAGCCAGCATGCCAATCACCCAGCTCCACAATCCGATTGGTCCATGTCGTGACCCTGCTACCCGCCCACCTGGCCTCTCATTGGCGGACCGATCTTTCAGTCAAGCTGGTTTCTTCCGCAAACTCGTCATCCTCAGCCGATTGCAAAATTAAAAACTAAGCGAAAGTAAACTTGCTCAAAAAAAATAAAAATTAAATAAAAAATAAGATAGACAGCAAAGCATTCGAGGCTGTGACACGCGAGGACCGAGCCGCGTTTGTTACTTACCGATTCTCTGCCCCACCGGAGAGGTGAACGGATTCCCCAAGAGAAACTCCATCGTCTCCCCTCCCCAAAAAAAACAGAAAACTGCGAGCGCGCATCCGACAGCCGGGACGCGCGGGCGTGTGACAGCGAGGCGCGGCCCCGACATCTCCAGCAATGACGAAGCGCCTGTGGGTCGTTTAATTTCTGTGTGTGTGTGTGTCTGGGTGTGTGTGTGTGTGTGTGTCTGTCTCACTGTGTGTGTGTGTGCATCTGTCTGTGTGTGCATCTCAGTCTGTGTGTGTGTGTCTGTGTGTGTGCATCTGTCTGTGTGTGTGTGTGTGTGTGTGCATCTCAGTGTGTGTGTGTGTGTGTGTGTGTGCATCTCAGTCTGTGTGTGTGTGTGTGTGTGTCTCAGTGTGTGTGTGTGTGTGTGTGTGTGTCTGTGTGTGCATCTCAGTGTGTGTGTGTGTGTGTGGTGTGCATCTCAAGACACGTCAGTGTGTCACATCACACAGTGTGACACGTGTGTGTCAGTCACACGTACATCTCAGTCTGTAGCTGTTCAGTCTGTGTGTGTGTCTGTGTGCATCTCAGTCCACACACACACACAGTCACACGTAGGTTTCCACAACACAGACACACACACACAACACCACACACACAGACACACACACACCTACACAGTGTGTGTGTGTGTCGTAGAGTCACACACACACAGACACACGTCGAGTCAGACACACACGTAGAGTCTCAGACACACACACAGACCACACACGTAGATCTCAGTGTGTGTGTGTGTGTGATGTGTGTGTGTGTGTGATCAATAGTTTGCCATCAGCAGTATTAAACGGGCTTCTAACAGCAGACCACACGAGTTCAGTTGAAGTCGCTGTCTGTCTGTCTGTCTTGTCCATTAAAATCGTCTTCCAATGCAAGCGGCTGAACCATCACAGCGATTATTCCTTCGAGAGGAACTGGAATTGGGAAAATGATTTAAAAAAGCAACAGAAATTGAAAAAATGTTTAAAAAAACAGAACTGAACCCAATCCTGCGATGTGTTATTATTTCAGTGAAAGAACGCAGTGGTGTTTTGTAATGGAGCCTCACGCACGCACACATGCTGTTTGTAAGAGAGTTGGATGTTTTCAACACTGAAGCAGCTGGAGAGCAAGGGCAACACGCCCGCTGGTTATTGATACACATCTTCATAAGAACACAACAGGGCTCTGTTTATTTTAAAAAGGTGTTTATCTTGATTACAAATACATCTTATCAACAATACACACATACACAATACAAGAAGAGTTTGAACTGTTGTCTTTCATTTAAAATGTGTAAAATATACATGTGGTTATAGCATCAAGGATAACCCTTAAACTCCACCCCCTGTCCAATAACCCCACCCCCTGTTCAATAACACCACCCCCTGTTCAATAACCCCACCCCCTGTTCAATAGCACCACCCCCTGTCTCACTGCTCTTGACTGGGTTCCTGTGGTGCTGCCTCTATTGCTTCTGCTACTGTGTGCAATACTGTCCCGATCGCAGCCCCTTCTCTCAGCGCTGCTGCTACTGTACTGATCACTGCCCTTTGAGCTGCTCCTTCTCTTATTGCTTCCTTTGCAGCGTGCATTACTGCCCCTAGCGCTGTCTCTTCTCTTATTGCTCTGGATACTGTGTGTAATACTGCCCCTGCCTCAGCTCCTTCTCTCAGTGCTGCTGCTACTGCACTCATCACTGCCCCTAGTGCTGCCCTTTCTCCTCTCGCTTCAGCAGGCTTTTCATATGTGCTGATAAACTCATTGGATCTCTCTGCTTCTGGTCTGATGATTTCCTCGTATCGCTGCCTGACCGCCTCTATCTCTCTCCTGTGTTTCTCCTCGTACTCTCCCCTCTCTCTCTCCCCCTTCTCCATGCAATCCTCCTTCTCTCGCTCTGCCCTTTCTCTCTCCTCTCTCTTTCTCCTCAGCTCTTCCTCCAGTTTGATCCTGTGATTCTCTCCCTGTTCTTTCCTCAGCTCTTCCTCCAGCTCTCCAATCCTCTCCTCCAGCTCTCTGATCTTCTCGTCTCTTTTCTGGATTTCCAATCTCATCTTCTTTTTTGTGTTCTCCAGTTCTTTCAGGTGCTTTGCCCTCAGCTCCTCTTCCTCCCTCAGTATTGTCTCTTCCTTCTCCTTCAGTATCTCCTCTTGTCTTTGTCTGATCTTTGCTTCTGCTTGCTGGTACATCTCACTGGTGTAGTAGCTGCCGTTGTTTCCCTTCACCATGTTGTCTATCTTGTCCAGGAGCTGTGTGACCTGAGTGCGATCGCTCCTGTCCTCAGTGTTGAGAACATGATACCTGTTCCCACATTTCTCAACAAGCTGCTGGAGCTCCTTGCTGCCTCTCTGAATATAATCCTCAATGGTCTTGCCTTTCAGTTTGTCACCGTGTGTGAAAAGCAGCATCGTGTAGCTCCTCACAGCCTCCTCACTGAATATCTCCTGGACTGTCTCCACCGCTCTCCTCTCTTCCTCTGTGAATCGGCCCACCGGTATCACCAGGAGGAAAGCGTGGGGTCCCGGGGCAGACAGAGAGACACAGCTCCTAATCTGGAGTTTGTCCTGAGAGAGCTCTGGGGTGTTGATCACAGCAACAGGTCTCCCAGCCACTTGTCCTTTTCTCTTCTCACACTCCCTCGTTACTGCAGAGGGGCTGGCTTCAGATCTGAACTCCTCTCTGCCCAGGATGGTGTTTCCTGCTGCACTCTTCCCAGCCCCAGTCTTCCCAAGCAGCACCATCCTCAGCTCAGGGGGGCTGGGAGGCGCTTGGTTATCTGCAAGGGGAGCCTCTCCTTCACCTCCAGACACTGAAAAACAACAAGTTTATTGTTTCAGAAAAGTGAAATGTCACCTCTGTGACTGTGCTTGACTCTGCTAACGATGTCTCTAAAGCACCACAGATATTCTATGATTAACCTGCAAGCCAGATTTCTACATGAAATATTACTGTAGTGTTCTACAATATTGAAAAACACACTTTATACAGAGTGACAGGACGCAGAGTGATTTACTTTTTCTAATAGTTTATTTGCTATTATTTAAAGCACCAGTCAGTGTTTCTTTGCTGTAGAGCTGCAAGCAAGCTTCAATGTCACAACTAATAACAAAGACTGACTGCAGATCAATACAGCAGGTAAGCTCGCAATGACTTTGCCTCAAGAGGTCCCACAAAAAGACTGAACTTCGTATTTGCCTCAGAAAGATGATTTTACTGAACTGACAGTCGGGGAGAATAAAAGGAATACTTACAGTCGGGACGATATCCTTCAGTGCTGTTCCTTCTCCTGACAGGCAGCTTGGATTCCTCTGCCTCTTTCTCCAGCTCCTCTTCCTTCATTTCACTTCCTCAACTTCTCCATCAGCTCCTCTTCTCCAGCTCCTCTTCCTTCATTTCCTTCCTCATACTTCTCCATCAGCTCCTCTCTCTTCCTCATTCTGTCCTCCTCCTCTATATCCTCAAAGTTTCTCATATTTCTGTTTCATCTCCTCTCTGTTCCTCCTCATATTTCTGTTTCATCCTCTGTTCCTCCTCATATTTCTGTTTCATCTCCTCTTCTCTCCTCCTCTGTTCCTCCTCATATTTCTGTTTCATCTCCTCTTCTCTCCTCCTCTGTTCCTCCTCATATTTCTGTTTCATCTCCTCTTCTCTCCTCCTCTGTTCCTCATATTTCTGTTTCATCTCTTCTTCTTTAGTCTAATCTCCTTTCTTCCTGTTCCTTTAGTCTAATCATTTCTTCTACCTGCTGGTAAATCTCATTTGGGAGGTAGCAGCCTCCACTTCCCTTCACCATGTTGTCTATCTTGTCCAGGAGCTGTGTGACCTGAGTGCGATCGCTCCTGTCCTGATTGTTGAGAACATGATACCTGTTCCCACATTTCTCAACAAGCTGCTGGAACTCCTCACCAGCTTCCTCAATGCGCTGTTCAATTGTCTTGTCTTCCAGATCCCCGCAGGTGAGAAGGATCATCGTGTTCCTCAAAGCTCTCTCACCAAACACCTCCAGCACTTTTTCCAGGGCTTTACAATCCTGTTCCACTATTAATTTAATAGAGTCAAGTATTTGTTTTGTATACACCCGCATCACCAGGAGGAAAGCGTGGGGTCCCGGGGCAGACAGAGAAACGCATCTCTCAATCTCAACCCGGTCTGCGTGTAACAAGTCTGGAGTGTCGACCACAGTGACCCGTCTCCCAGACACTTCTCCTGTTTTCTTCTCACACTCCTTTGTTACAGCAGAGAAGATGAATCCCGATCTTCCCTCCTCTCTGCCCAGGATGGTGTTTCCTGATGAACTCTTCCCAGCCCTTCCTGCCCCAAGCAGCACGATCCTCAGCTCAGAGGCGCTGCGCAGCTCTTGAGAAACAGTTTCTTCAGACATGATCCCCCGCCCTGTTAGAGAAAGAACAGTTTGCTCCTCTTAGAAATGAAAGCCAGGGCTGCTGCTGAGACACTAACGCGCGTTTTATTTATTGTTGTTTTATTTTACTTTCACTTTGTAATCACAGACGGGTGTGGTCATGTATTTTATACTGCAGATTATCCCACTCAATAAAGCAGGCAACGTCGAGACGTATTATAAAGAAAATAGCGTTTATTTTATCGAATAAGATTGTAAAAAAAAAAAAAAAAAAATATGATCTGTAACAACTGAGCTCGTTTGAACCTGAAACCGAAACTAAACCATTTCTTTCTTTCTCTTTCTTTCGTTCTTTCCTGCAATCTAATAAAACTCTTGTTTCGATGCAGTCGGGTTATTATTACACCGCCCTCGACTTTAAGAAGACAGTAATGTTTTTAAACTCACCTTTTTGAAAACCTGCGGCTGCCACCCCTCTCTCTCTCTCTCTCTGTACAGGGGCGCTGTGGCGAGGCTTTTAAAAATGAGGAAGCGAGAGACAGGCGAGGGGCGGGGGGGGGGGCGGGGGGGGGCGGGGGGGGGGGGGGGGGGGCGGGGGGGGGGCGTGTCTCTAGGGCGTGACGTCGGGATAAACCGCACAGCCAGGTGCTGCAGCAACACACCGGCCCAGGAGCCGATGAAAGCAGCCGCTTGTGTTGCGTTAATAAGAAGGTGTCGCTGCTGCTCCTACACGGGATCGCATTTGCTCGAGTGCGCTGGCGAGGTTTCTTCAGATTGCAATGCGCGGATAATACGAGAATGAGATTTAAACAACAGGGACTGGAACCACTAGAAAAACCCACTTGCTTCAGAGGCTTCTCATTCCCAGTGCAAACTGGTTTTAACAGCGCGGTTCCCCGGGGCCGTGTCCAGGCAACCCCCCCCCCACCCCAAAAAACAAAAAAACAAATTAAAAACGGTTTCTAAATAAGACGCCGCTAAATAAGAAATCAACTTTCCACACATTTTAACCAAAAAAATACAAAACCCGCACCCGAATATAACATTGTTTTCATTCATATTTAAACTTTAAAAAAAGACATTTAAACACAACAGCGGCCGCCGACTTAATAAGAAATCAACGCAATTTAGCAAAATACAAAATTCAAACCCGAAGTGTTTTATTCATTTGTGTTTAAACTTGTAAATATAATTAGAAACATATATTAAGCCACCCGATAATAATAATAATAATTACCTGATAACTTATTTTCTCCTCAGATTCCGCTTCATAATCTTGACCATTTTGTTTTTATTATATCCCGTTAACATTTTTCCCAGGACCCCCCCCCCCGCCCCCCCCCGCGTGTAAGCGAGGCTCGTCTCCTGTATTTATAGCCGCGTATATTGTTTTAAACTATATTTATTCGTGTCTTTGCTGTCGTTGTTTTAATCTTTAACTCCGCGCTGAAATATTCAGGCAGCGCCGCTTCAGCCGTTGAGATTCGAACTCCTCCAGTTTGAATCGGCAGCTCGCGCTGCTCCCGGTGCGCGCCGCTGTGTGCTGGTGACGCATTTTTGGCGGGCAATGGCTGCAGATGTGTAAACGGTACAAGCCCTCAATAAAAGCGCGGACTTACAGGTGTGGGTACAAGCAGCAGTAACCCCGGGGCTTCTCCTACCAGTTCTCTCCTCTTCAGCAGTCAGAGCCCTCATTTTCAACCCCCCCGAGTTGCTCCCGTCTGCAGAGTCAGGGAGGCGTGTATCGGGGTTTGAACAGGTGGCATTACTGTGGGTTTGATGCGGAGCGGTGAACCCTCAAATACAGCCCCGGAGCGGGACCGCTGCAATGCGCGCACTCAGCACAGGCATCGAGAATGAAGCGACTGAAGAGCGGCTTTCTGAACTCGCAGCCAAAGCAACGCAGATTCACAAATACAATCAATGCAAAAAATAAACCCCGTGCATGCGAGTGATTGCAGGAAGAAGCGTTGCGAGTGATTGCACACATCATAACAAGGGAAAGGGGGGACAGTAACAAGACAGTGGGGTCTGAATGGGTTAACATTAACAGCAGCCTGATATAAAACCGCAGCAGCGAGACCAGAACCTGCTGTTCTGTTACAGAGTCCCTCACAATGAGTGGGATACTGAACTGTGCAATATGTGCCCAGCAGCAGATAGGAGAGGCGTGTCATCCCACTGCAAGCTGGGACCAGGTGAGAGCTGAACCAACACCAGCACCCTTCCCCTCCCTGTATCCCAGGCCAGCGCTGCCAACCAGAACCTGCTCCCTGGGACTCCCACCTGCTTTAATGAAGGGGCTGATCACACACTGAACAACAACACAGGGAATAATCCCCATTGAAAGAGGCGTTGATCATTGAGAGCCCCCGAGGTCACTACAAACCCTGCAAACGCATGTGAATTGTGAAGGGCTGGTTATCCTGTATCCAGGCTCAGATTGGGGAATGAAGGGATCCACACACAGGCTTGCAGGTAGTCTATAGTGACACTTTTATTAATACACTGCTTGATGCACACACCTTATAGTCCTCTGCGATACACAGCATCTCGGTGCTCAGCTGCTGAAGGAGTATTCATTAGTGTTAAACTGGGTTTATTCATTATACACTGGAAAATTATATTCCACTTTTGAATAATACTCTATATGTGATTTATATTTTATTGTTAAATATCACTTAGTGAAAGCATATGAAACATTGCAGATTTATCAACAAGTCTAAGACAAACTTTCTTATTTCATTTCAACTAAAAAAAAAAGTGACCTGTTAGTTAAAATATAAAAATCTATATTTCTTAAGTCATACAAAAAAAAATCACAGCTCTTAAGCTGATGGAACACTGAGTCACTTTGTGGCTTGTAACCTGGTTTCAGGAGATTAGGTTTCAGGACTGCACGGCACACGAGGGGAGACTTGGGGTTTGATACAGCAAAGTTGCTCAAACTAGGTCTCCTGGTCTCCTGGAACCAGGGTTCAAGCCGCTGTTCCTGACTTCCTGTTCCCTCAGCTTCAGATCTTGCTGATAAGAAAGCAGATGATCATAAACATTGATTGTCACAGCAGTGAGCGACACATTCAAATCAGGGTTCAGCTGTTTCTATACATTTTGAAACGGACAGAGTCCCTGAACAAGGAGGTTCAGATACATGAGAACATAAGAAAAGAGACAAACAAGAGGAGGAGAAGCAGCTCGTTCATTCTCAAGAATAAAACACCCGAGTGTTTGTGCTCACTGGAGTGCTCCGTGTGTGGCTCCTACTGGCCCTATGCACTGAAGTGCGCACTGACCCTCAAGTGCGGCTTCTGGATACGGACACTGCAGTGCAATTGCATGAGACCAGAAAAGAAGGCGTTGTCCCTCAAAATCCAGGAAAATGGCTTCAGATCCCACGGCAGTCGCATGTATTTTATTATTTGGTTGTATACTGACATCTCGTGGTCCAGTCCAGTACAAACAGTGGCAACAGACTTTAAGCCTTCATTGATATGGAGACCCTATTGTAACAGCTCGTTAGTGTTAGTCAGTGTTTATATTGTTACAGGGTGAACCAGAACAAGTGCTTCTGAATATGGACGTCAGATCTTGCTCAGGTATACACACACACACACACACACACACACACACGCAATACAAGAAGAGTTCATTCATTTCAACTGTTGTCTTTCATTTAAAATATGTGTAAAATATATATGTGGTTATAGCATCAAGGTTAACCCTTAAACTCCTCCCCATGTCCAATAACCCCACCCCCTGTTCAATAGCACCACCCCCTCTCCAATAACCCCACCCCCTGTTCAATAGCACCACCCCCTGTCTCACTGCTCTTGACTGGGTTCCTGTGGTGCTGCCTCTATTGCTTCTGCTACTGTGTGCAATACTGTCCCGATCGCAGCCCCTTCTCTCAGTGCTGCTGCTACTGTACTGATCACTGCCCTTTGAGCTGCTCCTTCTCTTATTGCTTCCTTTGCAGCGTGCATTACTGCCCCTAGCGCTGTCTCTTCTCTTATTGCTCTGGATACTGTGTGTAATACTGCCCCTGCCTCAGCTCCTTCTCTCATTGCTGCTGCTACTGCACTCATCACTGCCCCTAGTGCTGCCCTTTCTCCTCTCGCTTCAGCGGGCTTTTCATATGTGCTGATAAACTCATTGAATCTCTCTGCTTCTGGTCTGATGATTTCCTCGTAGCGCTGCCTGACCGCCTCTATCTCTCTCCTGTGTTTCTCCTCGTACTCTCCCCTCTCTCTCTCCCCCTTCTCCATGCAATCCTCCTTCTCTCGCTCCGCCCTTTCTCTCTCCTCTCTCTTTCTCCTCAGCTCTTCCTCCAGTTTGATCCTGAGATTCTCTCCCTGTTCTTTCCTCAGCTCTTCCTCCAGCTCTCTGATCCTCTCCTCCAGCTCTCTGATCTTCTGGTCTCGTTTCTGGATTTCCAATCTCATCTTCATTTCTGTGTTCTCTAGTTCTTTCAGGTGCTTTGCCCTCAGCTCCTGTTCCTCCCTCAGTATTGTCTCTTCCTTCTCCTTCAGTATCTCCTCTTGTCTTTGTCTGATCTTTGCTTCTGCTTGCTGGTACATCTCACTGGTGTAGTAGCTGCCGTTGTTTCCCTTCACCATGTTGTCTATCTTGTCCAGGAGCTGTGTGACCTGAGTGCGATCGCTCCTGTCCTCAGTGTTGAGAACATGATACCTGTTCCCACATTTCTCAACAAGCTGCTGGAGCTCCTTGCTGCCTCTCTGAATATAATCCTCAATGGTCTTGCCTTTCAGTTTGTCACCGTGTGTGAAAAGCAGCATCGTGTAGCTCCTCACAGCCTCCTCACTGAATATCTCCTGGACTGTCTCCACCGCTCTCCTCTCTTCCTCTGGGAATCGGTCCACCGGTATCACCAGGAGGAAAGCGTGGGGTCCCGGGGCAGACAGAGAGACACAGCTCCTAATCTGGAGTTTGTCCTGAGAGAGCTCTGGGGTGTCGATCACAGCAACAGGTCTCCCAGCCACTTGTCCTTTTCTCTTCTCACACTCCCTCGTTACTGCAGAGGAGCTGGCTTCAGATCTGAACTCCTCTCTGCCCAGGATGGTGTTTCCTGCTGCACTCTTCCCAGCCCCAGTCTTCCCAAGCAGCACCATCCTCAGCTCAGGGGGGCTGGGAGGCGCTTGGTTATCTGCAAGGGGAGCCTCTCCTTCACCTCCAGACACTGAAAAACAACAAGTTTATTGTTTCAGAAAAGTGAAATGTCACCTCTGTGACTGTGCTTGACTCTGCTAACGATGTCTCTAAAGCACCACAGATATTCTATGATTAACCTGCAAGCCAGATTTCTACATGAAATATTACTGTAGTGTTCTACAATATTGAAAAACACACTTTATACAGAGTGACAGGACGCAGAGTGATTTACTTTTTCTAATAGTTTATTTGCTATTATTTAAAGCATCAGTCAGTGTTTCTTTGTTGTAGAGCTGCAAGCAAGCTTCAATGTCACGACTAATAACAAAGACTGACTGCAGATCAATACAGCAGGTAAGCTCGCAATGATTTTGCCTCAAGAGGTCCCACAAAAAGACTGAACTTCGTATTTGCCTCAGAAAGATGATTTTACTGAACTGACAGTCGGGGGGGAATAAAAGGAATACTTACAGGTGGGACGATGTCCTTCAATGCTGTTCCTTCTCCTGACAGGCAGCTTGGATTCCTCTGCCTCTTTCTCCAGCTCCTCTTCCTTCATTTCCTTCCTCAACTTCTCCATCATCTCCTCTTCTCTCCTCCTCTGTTCCTCCTCATATTTCTGTTTCATCTCCTCTTCTCTCCTCCTCTGTTCCTCTCATTTTCTGTTTCATCTCCTCTTCTCTCCTCCTCTGTTCCTCCTCATATTTCTGTTTCATCTCCTCTTCTCTCCTCCTCTGTTCCTCCTCATATTTCTGTTTCATCTCCTCTTCTCTCCTCCTCTGTTCCTCCTCATATTTCTGTTTCATCTCCTCTTCTCTCCTCCTCTGTTCCTCCTCATATTTCTGTTTCATCTCCTCTTCTCTCCTCCCTCCTCATATTTCTGTTCCTCCTCAACTGTTTCATCTCCATCAGCTCCTCATATTTCTGTTTCATCTCCTCTTCGTGTTTCTTACTCAGCTCCTGTTCCTTTAGTCTAATCCTTTCTTCTACCTGCTGGTAAATCTCATTTGGGAGGTAGCAGCCTCCACTTCCCTTCACCATGTTGTCTATCTTGTCCAGGAGCTGTGTGACCTGAGTGCGATCGCTCCTGTCCTGATTGTTGAGAACATGATACCTGTTCCCACATTTCTCAACAAGCTGCTGGAACTCCTCACCAGCTTCCTCAATGCGCTGTTCAATTGTCTTGCCTTCCAGATCCCTGGAGGTGAAAAGGATCATCGTGTTCCTCACAGCTCTCTCACCAAACACCTCCAGCACTTTTTCCAGGGCTTTACAATCCTGTTCCACTATTAATTTAATAGAGTCAAGTATTTGTTTTGTATACACCCGCATCACCAGGAGGAAAGCGTGGGGTCCCGGGGCAGACAGAGAAACACATCTCTCAATCTCAACCCGGTCTGCGTGTAACAAGTCTGGAGTGTCGACCACAGTGACCCGTCTCCCAGACACTTCTCCTGTTTTCTTCTCACACTCCTTTGTTACAGCAGAGAAGATGAATCCCGATCTTCCCTCCTCTCTTCCCAGGATAGTGTTTCCTGCTTCACTCTTCCCAGCCCTTCCTCCCCCAAGCAGCACGATCCTCAGCTCAGAGGCGCTGCGCAGCTCTTGAGAAACAGTTTCTTCAGACATGATCCCCCGCCCTGTTAGAGAAAGAACAGTTTGCTCCTCTTAGAAATGAAAGCCAGGGCTGCTGCTGAGACACTAACGCGCGTTTTATTTATTGTTGTTTTATTTTACTTTCACTTTGTAATCACAGACGGGTGTGGTCATGTATTTTATACTGCAGATTATCCCACTCAATAAAGCAGGCAACGTCGAGACGTATTATAAAGAAAATAGCGTTTATTTTATCGAATAAGATTGTAAAAAAAAAACAAAAACAAAACAAAAACTACGAACTTTAACAACTGAGCTCGTGTCGCTCGTTTGAACCTGAAACCGAAACTAAAGCCTTTCTTTCTTTCTTTCTTTCCTGCAATCTAATAAAACTCTTGTTTCGATGCAGTCGGGTTATTATTACATCGCCCTCGACTTTAATAAGACAGTAATGTTTTTAAACTCACCTTTTTGAAAACCTGCGGCTGCCACTCCCTCTCCCTCTCCCTCTCTCTCTCTCTCTCTCTCTCTCTCTCTCTAGAGGGGCGCAGTGGCGAGGCTTTTAAAAATGAGGAAGCGAGAGACAGGCGAGGGGCGGGGCGGGGCGGGGCGGGGGGGGGCGGGGCGGGGCGGGGGGGGGGGGCGGGGGGGGGGGCGGGGGGGGGGGCGTGTCTCTAGGGCGTGACGTCGGGATAAACCGCACAGCCAGGTGCTGCAGCAACACACCGGCCCAGGAGCCGATGAAAGCAGCCGCTTGTGTTGCGTTAATAAGAAGGTGTCGCTGCTGCTCCTACACGGGATCGCATTTGCTCGAGTGCGCTGGCGAGGTTTCTTCAGATTGCAATGCGCGGATAATACGAGAATGAGATTTAAACAACAGGGACTGGAACCACTAGAAAAACCCACTTGCTTCAGAGGCTTCTCATTCCCAGTGCAAACTGGTTTTAACAGCGCGGTTCCCCGGGGTCGTGTCTGCTGGCTGTTTGTGATCCAATTCCGCTTCGTGTCGGGCAGCCTTGAAAATGAAGCCGCTTCGCAGCGCCGCTCTTTTATAGAAACTCACATTAATCAGAGCACCAGTGAAGTGTCCGCATTGTTTGTCAGCAGGTTTGCAGCATTAGCAGTTTGATTTCTTGTTTGTTCTTTTATGTGAAGGTGTAACAGTGTCCTAATAAT
>NC_054579.1:114352-141852 GCF_017654505.1 Polyodon spathula | reverse complement strand
AGCGCCGCTTCAGCCGTTGAGATTCGAACTCCTCCAGTTTGAATCGGCAGCTCGCGCTGCTCCCGGTGCGCGCCGCTGTGTGCTGGTGACGCATTTTTGGCGGGCAATGGCTGCAGATGTGTAAACGGTACAAGCCCTCAATAAAAGCGCGGACTTACAGGTGTGGGTACAAGCAGCAGTAACCCCGGGGCTTCTCCTACCAGTTCTCTCCTCTTCAGCAGTCAGAGCCCTCATTTTCTCTCCCCCCGAGTTGCTCCCGTCTGCAGCGTCAGGGAGGCGTGTATCGGGGTTTGAACAGGTGGCATTACTGTGGGTTTGATGCGGAGCGGTGAACCCTCAAATACAGCCCCGGAGCGGGACCGCTGCAATGCGCGCACTCAGCACAGGCATCGAGAATGAAGCGACTGAAGAGCGGCTTTCTGAACTCGCAGCCAAAGCAACGCAGATTCACAAATACAATCAATGCAAAAAATAAACCCCGTGCATGCGAGTGATTGCAATAGACCATAGACTTCAATAAAGGCTTCAGAATTGCACAGCTGTAAGCTTTGTGTCTCTAGTGCTGATGAAACACAGCAATGATGAGGATCTCATTAGCAGCTTTCACACCTGCTGAGGGCAACAGCATTTTACACCAGAATATGCGTTCAGAGAAATGGAAAATAAAAACGGGACGAGGTTTTAAAAGTGTGATATTATTGTGTATTATTATTTATGACTTTATTATCTCCTGAGTAGACATCTCTTTTACAACGCTGTCTCAGGGAATCACAGAACAGAGAATACACACACACACACACACACAATCTCCATAGGAGAACATGTTATACACACAGTCAATATACAGTATCTTTCTGTCACCCCCAATGCAGCTGTGAGCCCTGGAGTGGCACAGGGGGTGAGGTTAGGTGTTTATTTGAGCTCTCTGCTTCTCTGTGTGCGTGTGTCTGAGCTCTCTCCTACTCCTGCCCTGGCTTCTCCTCCTATCACAGATCCTACTTGTGCTCCTGCTACAGATCCAATAGCAGCTCCGGCTGCAGCTCCCGAAGGACCCCTGAGAGCTCCTGCTGCCGCCCCTAGCAGAGCCCCTGCCACTGCTCCCAGTAATACTGCTGCTAGCTTCACATGGTGCTTCACAAAGTCATTGGACTTCTCTGCTTCTTCCCTCAGCCTTTCCATGCAGCGCTGCCTGACCGCTTCCATCTCTCTCCTGTGTTTCTCCTCATACTCTCCCCTCTCTCTCTCCCCCTTCTCCATGCAATCCTCCTTCTCTCGCTCTGCCCTTTCTCTCTCCTCTCTCTTTCTCCTCAGCTCTTCCTCCAGTTTGATCCTGAGATTCTCTCCCTGTTCTTTCCTCAGCTCTTCCTCCAGCTCTCCAATCCTCTCCTCCAGCTCTCTGATCTTCTCGTCTCTTTTCTGGATTTCCAATCTCATCTTCGTTTTCATGTTCTCTAGTTCTTTCAGGTGCTTTGCCCTCAGCTCCTCTTCCTCCCTCAGTATTGTCTCTTCCTTCTCCTTCAGTATCTCCTCTTGTCTTTGTCTGATCTTTGCTTCTGCTTGCTGGTACATCTCACTGGTGTAGTAGCTGCCGTTGTTTCCCTTCACCATGTTGTCTATCTTGTCCAGGAGCTGTGTGACCTGAGTGCGATCGCTCCTGTCCTCAGTGTTGAGAACATGATACCTGTTCCCACATTTCTCAACAAGCTGCTGGAGCTCCTCTGCTGCCTCTCTCAATGTAATGCTCAATGGTCTTGCCTTTCAGATAATCACCGTGGGTGAAAAGGAGCATCGTGTAGCTCCTCACAGCCTCCTCACCAAACAGCTCCTGCACTTTATCAAAGGCTCTCCAATCTCTTCTACTATAGACTCACGGAAGAGTCGGTCCACACGGGTATCACCAGGAGGAAAGCGTGGGGTCCCGGGGCAGACAGAGAAACACATCTCTCAATCTCAACCCAGTCTGCGTGAGACAAGTCTGGAGTGTCGACCACAGTGACCCGTCTCCCAGACACTTCTCCTGCTCTCTTCTCACACTCCCTCATTCTTCCAGAGGGGTTGATTCCTGATCTGAACTCCTCTCTGCCCAGGATGGTGTTTCCTGCTGCACTCTTCCCAGCCCCAGTCTCCCCCAAGCAGCACGATCCTCAGCTCAGAGGCGCTGGGAGGCGCTTGGTTATCTGCAAGGGGAGCCTCTCCTTCACCTCCAGACACTGAAAAAGAAAGAACAGTTTGCTATATCTTAGAAATGAAAGCCACAGCTGCTGCTGAGACACTAACGCGCGTTTTAAACCCTACAATTAGGGTTCAGTTTGTATTACTTTCACTTTGTAAACAAACTAACAGACGGGTGTGACAATTGTATTTTATACACTGTTTATCCTTGCTCTCAATAAACAGGCAGCTTGGTCGTATTCCCTCTGAAACTCGTTTATTTTATCAAATAACAGACACTATTAAAGAAGAAGACAGGTCCATTCCCACCTCACACAGCATACACTGATATATAACAGTCATTAAGCTAGAGCAAGACAGGTCCTGCCCAACTCACACAGCATAGGAGTATATATAACAGCCGCATGTATTAGTTAGAGGAAGACAGGTCCATTCCCTGCTCACACAGCATACACTGTATATATAACAGGCATTATTGCGCTAGAGGAAGACAGGTCCATTCCCACCTCACACAGCATACACTGTATATATAACAGGGATTATTAGCTAGAGGAAGACAGGTCCATTCCCTCCTCACACAGCATACACTGTATATATAACAGCGCATTATTAGCTAGAGGAAGACAGGTCCATTCCCACCTCACACAGCATACACTGTATATATAACAGCCATTATTAGCTAGAGGAAGACAGGTCCATTCCCACCTCACACAGCATACACTGTATATATAACAGCCATTATTAGCTAGAGGAAGACAGGTCCATTCCCACCTCACACAGCATACACTGTATATATAACAGCCATTATTAGCTAGAGGAAGACAGGTCCATTCCCACCTCACACAGCATACACTGTATCTATAACAGTCATTATTAGCTAGAGGAAGACAGGTCCATTCCCACCTCACACAGCATACACTGTATATATAACAGCCATTATTAGCTAGAGGAAGACAGGTCCATTCCCACCTCACACAGCATACACTGTATATATAACAGCCATTATTAGCTAGAGGAAGACAGGTCCATTCCCACCTCACACAGCATACACTGTATATATAACAGCCATTATTAGCTAGAGGAAGACAGGTCCATTCCCACCTCACACAGCATACACTGTATATATAACAGCCATTATTAGCTAGAGGAAGACAGGTCCATTCCCACCTCACACAGCATACACTGTATATATAACAGCCATTATTAGCTAGAGGAAGACAGGTCCATTCCCACCTCCACACAGCATACACTGTATATATAACAGCCATTATTAGCTAGAGGAAGACAGGTCCATTCCCACCTCACACAGCATACACTGTATATATAACAGCCATTATTATCTAGAGGAAGACAGGTCCATTCCCACCCCACACAGCATACACTGTATATATAACACCCATTATTAGCTAGAGGAAGACAGGTCCATTCCCACCTCACACAGCATGCACTGTATATATAACAGCCATTATTATCTAGAGGAAGACAGGTCCATTCCCACCTCACACAGCATGTATTCATATAACTTCATAACCCAGTTAAGGGTTTCAAAATGTTATTAAACTGTGAGGCTCATTCTGTTCCATTATGGCCTTGTGAGAGCCTGTGCAAGTTTTGTAAATATTATTTTCAGCGCAATCTTAAACAAACTTACTCCTGGAGGGTAAGAATTGGATGGTGTTCCCTCTCCTGACAGGCAGCTGAGGACTAATAATTTTGCCTAAGAGGTCCCACTGTCCACTGAACTTCATATTTGCCTCAGAAAGATGATTTTACTGAAATGACAGTCGGGGAGGAATAAAAGGAATACTTACCGGCGGGACGATATCCTTCAATGCTGTTCCTTCTCCTGACAGGCAGCTTGGCGCTCTCCAAAGGTCCTCTTCTTGATCCTCATATTTCTCCATCATCTCCTCTTCTCTCCTCCTCTGTTCCTCCTTTATATTTCTGTTTCAGTGCCGCTGCTCTCCTCCTCTGTATATCATATTTCTGTTTTATTGCTGTAAATGAACACACTGATACTTCCAGGTGAGTTTCAAGTCCTCTCCTGTGTGTGTGTGAGGCTTTATACTGCTGTTTCATTATAGTTTGTTTTAAGGATGTTCCTCCTCATATTAGGATTGATAGAGATCAGAACAGGCTGTATTCCTTCTCATGACATGTTTCATCTGAAGCTGGCATCGTGAAATCCTCCTCATAGGAGATGTTAACAATGGAAGTTGCAGCAGTGGTGGCAGAATGACAGTTACAAACACTCTCCTCTCACAGGGATGCTTCACATATCAGCTTTCACAGACTTCTCTGTGGGCGAAATAAATATTGCTTTCAAATATACTCACACACACACTAAACTATACACACACTCATACACTGTTTCATCTCCTCTCTCCTCCTCTGTTCCTCCTCATCTTTCTGTTTCATCACACTCTTCACTCCTCTGCCTCTTTCTCCAGCTCCTCTTCCTTCATTTCCTTCCTCAACTTCTCCATCACTCCTCATATTTCTTCATTTCCTCTCCTCCTCTGTTCCTCCTCATATTTCTGTTTCATCTCCTCTTCTTTCCTACACACTCCTCCTCTGTTCCTCCTCATATTTCTGTTTCATCTCCTCTTCTCTCCTCTGTTCCTCCTCATATTTCTGTTTCATCTCCTCTTCTTTCCTGCTCAGCTCTTCTTTGTGTTTCTTATTCAGTTCCTGTTCCTTTAGTCTAATCCTTTCTTTTACCTCCTGGTAAATCTCAGATGATATTGGGAGGTAGCAGCCTCCACTTCCCTTCACCATGTTGTCTATCTTGTCCAGGAGCTGTGTGACCTGAGTGCGATCGCTCCTGTTGTGATTGTTGAGAACATGATACCTGTTCCCACATTTCTCAACACGCTGCTGGAGCTTCTCACCAGTTTCCTCAATGTACTGCTCAATCGTCCTGCCTCCCAGATAATCCCCGCGGGTGAAAAGGATCATCGTGTTCCTCACAGCTCTCTCACCAAACAGCTCCTGCACTTTATCAAAGGCTTTGTAATACTCTTCTACTATATAGTCATGGTCAGTGTCAGTCGTTTCTTTTCTATACACGGGTATCACCAGGAGGAAAGCGTGGGGTCCCGGGGCAGACAGAGAAACACATCTCTCAATCTCAACCCGGTCTGCGTGTAACAAGTCTGGAGTGTTCACCACAGTGACCTGTCTCCCAGACACTTCCCCTGTTCTCTTCTCACACTCCTTTGTTACAGCGGAGAAGATGAATCCCGATCCTCCCTCCTCTCTGCCCAGGATGGTGTTTCCTGCTACACTCTTCTCAGCCCTTCCTCTCCCAAGCAGCAGGATCCTCAGCTCAGAGGCGCTGCGCAGCTCTTGAGAAACAGTTTCTTCAGCCATGATCCCCCGCCCTGTTAGAGAAAGAACAGTTTGCTCCTCTTAGAAATGAAAGCCACAGTTGCTGCTGAGACACTAACGCGCGTTTTATTTATTGTTGTTTTTTTTACTTTCACTTTATAATCACAGACGGGTGTGGTCATGTATTTTATACTGCAGATTATCCGACTCAATAAAGCAGGCAACGTCGAGACAAACACAAACACACAAACACAAACTACATTATAAAGAAAATAGCGTTTATTTTATCAAATAAGATTGTAAAAACGGGGGGCGGGGGGGGGCGTGTCTCTAGGGCGTGACGTCGGGATAAACCGCACAGCCAGGTGCTGCAGCAACACACCGGCCCAGGAGCCGATGAAAGCAGCCGCTTGTGTTGCGTTAATAAGAAGGTGTCGCTGCTGCTCCTACACGGGATCGCATTTGCTCGAGTGCGCTGGCGAGGTTTCTTCAGATTGCAATGCGCGGATAATACGAGAATGAGATTTAAACAACAGGGACTGGAACCACTAGAAAAACCCACTTGCTTCAGAGGCTTCTCATTCCCAGTGCAAACTGGTTTTAACAGCGCGGTTCCCCGGGGTCGTGTCTGCTGGCTGTTTGTGATCCAATTCCGCTTCGTGTCGGGCAGCCTTGAAAATGAAGCCGCTTCGCAGCGCCGCTCTTTTGTAGAAAACTCGATTTCAATTTCATTTCATTGCCAAGCGTTTCTTACCAAATGAGATTAATAATCCAGAATATCAAATCTGATTTTCTCTCAACGAGGTTGTAGATGCCGTATATTTATAAATCGTAGACCAATATGATTTAAAAAAATAATAAAAAAAACCTCACTTCCTCAATTATTATTATCATTATTATTTTGCAATAATTCTGTACAGTTCTATGCAATTATTATTATTATTATTATTATTATTAATTATTATTATTATACACAGGTAGAAAACACTTTGTCTTTTATTTCAGGAGCTGCTCTTTAGTTCTAGTTGCACTAGATGGCGCTGTTCGCTCTTAACTCTATACAGGCTGGTCTGCTCTAGCCTGTGTTACACGCGTGTCTCTGGCAGCGCAGCTACAACTGAAGAGCAGATATCAAATCTCCTTATCTCTTCAGTGTCAGTTTCTATCACTGCCTGTCGGACTCTGTCCTGTGAATTTCAGGTGCGGTGTCTTACATTTAAAAAAACAGCATTGTATATCTACAATATGAGAACCCGTCTAAAACACAAAATACCCGCTCTCCTCCCTGCCCTCCAGGTTTAGAAATCACACTGTTTCCTTTAATAGCTCTGCTCGTTTTATTAGATTTGTTTTGGAAATTAATTGATCACATTTGCCATGTTAAAAAGCTGACCTCAGGAATAGTGCGTGGCCAGGCTTCCGTGGATGACGTGTCGTTTTCAGTTTTGAAAATGTATTTTATTCATTTAATTAAAATATTAAAACCAAAAAGATACAGCCTTAGGCAGGTTTCTACAGAACAATGCCGTTGTATATTAAAAGCTGATTTCATATCCGGCTGGAATGGTGTGCGCCCAGCCTTCCATGAATTGCCTCATTCATATTTTTGTATGTTTATAAAGTTTTTGTTTTATTACTTTTAACTTAATTTTCAATACAATTTAAAAACAAGACTCTAGCCCAAGCAAGCTTTGAAAAGCACAAGGATTGCTCGCTGCGCAGTCTCTAAATACCTGCCCTGCCCAGTCTCTCACATTGATTTCTAGCTTGTTTCTTTTCACTGTTTCTCACTGAGTGACTCTGTACTTGTTATAAGAGTCCTGCTGTCCAGCACAACATTAAGAGAACCGATTCTTCACAGAAATGAAGATCTGAAGGAATAACTCACCAGGGCCCGAACCGGCAGCCGCCATCTCTCCCTTCTTCTGCTCCCTATTGAAGACAACGGCGCTGGAGTCCAAAGGTAGCTTGATCTCTACAGTTTTTATTGATTTAGTGCCGCTGCACCTCTTATATGGTTTAATGTTTTATTGCTGTAAATGAACACACTGATACTGCCAGGTGAGCAAAGTGTGCTCCTGTGTGTGTGTGAGGCTTTAAACTGCCTGTTTCAATATAGTTTGTTTTAAGGATGAGATCCTGGGAGTCGGATTGATAGAGATCAGAACAGGCTGTATTGTTCTCATGACATGGTAAATATGAAGCTGGCATGTGAAATGGTTTAGGAGATGTTAACAATGGAAGTTGCAGCAGTGGTGGCAGAATGACAATTACAAACAAGCGCCCCCCTCTGGCCAGTTTTATTACTGCATGTCCTATAAATTCAAGCTGCCGTGTCTCCTGGTGTATCTCAACCTGATACTGCCAGTGAGCAAAGATCCCTGTCCAGTGCATAGAGCCGACACACTTTAAGAAGAGGACATTTAACATGCAGTTGATTGCTTCATCAATATACAGTATTTAATAGGTACCATTAATAGCACTGCAATGCCATAGTCACTGTTGTAGTTACACTGCAGTGACGGTGGGCTGCCCTATTCAGAAAATAATAACACGGCAGCGACCGCATTGCAGAACAAGCTCAATGATAACTGAGTTACAATTAAAAGATTGATCTGGTTTAAATGGAGGGTATAGCAAGCTGCACAAACACACACACACCTCAAGCCACACCAATCAATGAGATGCAGTTCAAAATACAGCTGCAATAATTACCTGGTACGCTGTACTTATAATTTACTAATATTTACTGCCTGCGCGTCGCACCCGATTCTGTTACTGTAAGGATGGAACTCCATACATTAACAACATGGGGGTTATTTCTGAAAGTGCATTTATTAAATCATGTAACTGAATATATTTTGAAGTGTCTCCAATACATGTATTAAAAACATCTTTGCAATGCGTCCCTTCAGTCGTTCTACACTCCGTGCAAACCCCCCCCCACACACACACACAGAAGCATTACCTTGCAACAAATCATCAAATCCACACAACAGGGCAACTTTCCAGCTGCTACAATATCCCTGAGAAGCTTGACCAGCTGCTGCCAGTTTGCTTGCTGAACCCGCAAGACAATTCATTTCCAGTGCTGTACATTTCCAAACAAACCAGGCTAGATGCCCGGTGAGCAGAGCCCCTTCCAGCCAGGATCTGTGCATGTGCACAATCTGTCCTGCAGAGGGCAGCCAAGTCAAGCATTACACAGCAACACCGACCAGCACACAGGGCTCTGGGCAGCGAACGCAGTACTGAAACCAGAGAGTTTGAGATGTTACCTACTGGCAGACTCCTAATGGGTAAATGTACCAGCCTAGCCCTTTGGTTTCACAGTTAACCTCAACAAAATCAGGGTTCAGGAGAAAAGCCCCGAACAGCGAGGCAGAATATCCACTGGCTGGCATGTTTCAGAGGCTTCTCATTCCCAGTGCAAACTGGTTTTAACAGCGCGGTCCCCCGGGGTCGTGTCTGCTGGCTGTTTGTGATCCAATTCCGCTTCGTGTCGGGCAGCCTTGAAAATGAAGCCGCTTCGCAGCGCCGCTCTTTTATAGAAACTCAGCCTGACCCGAGCGGACGGGACAGCGCGAATATCACCGGGCAGCCCCGAATATCACCGGGCAGCCCCGAATATCACCGGGCAGCCCCGAATATCACCGGGCAGCCCCGAATATCACCGGGCAGCCCCGAATATCACCGGGCAGCCCCGAATATCACCGGGACAGCGCGAATATCACCGGGCAGCCCCGAATATCACCGGGCAGCCCCGAATATCACCGGGACAGCGCGAATATCACCGGGCAGCCCCGAATATCACCGGGACAGCGCGAATATCACCGGGACAGCGCGAATATCACCGGGACAGCGCGAATATCACCGGGACAGCGCGAATATCACCGGGCATCACCGGGACAGCGCGAATATCACCGGGACAGCGCGAATATCACCGGGACAGCGCGAATATCACCGGGACAGCCCCGAATATCACCGGGACAGCGCGAATATCACCGGGACAGCGCGAATATCACCGGGACAGCGCGAATATCACCGGGCAGCCCCGAATATCACCGGGACAGCGCGAATATCACCGGGACAGCGCGAATATCACCGGGACAGCCCCGAATATCACCGGGCAGCCCCGAATATCACCGGGACAGCCCCGAATATCACCGGGCAGCCCCGAATATCACCGGGACAGCGCGAATATCACCGGGACAGCCCCGAATATCACCGGGCAGCCCCGAATATCACCGGGACAGCCCCGAATATCACCGGGCAGCCCCGAATATCACCGGGACAGCGCGAATATCACCGGGACAGCGCGAATATCACCGGGACAGCCCCGAATATCACCGGGCAGCCCCGAATATCACCGGGACAGCGCGAATATCACCGGGACAGCGCGAATATCACCGGGACAGCGCGAATATCACCGGGACAGCGCGAATATCACCGGGACAGCGCGAATATCACCGGGACAGCGCGAATATCACCGGGACAGCGCGAATATCACCGGGACAGCGCGAATATCACCGGGACAGCGCGAATATCACCGGGACAGCAGCCCCGAATATCACCGGGACAGCGCGAATATCACCGGGACAGCGCGAATATCACCGGGACAGCGCGAATATCACCGGGCAGCCCCGAATATCACCGGGACAGCGCGAATATCACCGGGACAGCGAATATCACCGGGACAGCGCGAATATCACCGGGACAGCGCGAATATCACCGGGACAGCGCGAATATCACCGGGACAGCGCGAATATCACCGGGACAGCGCGAATATCACCGGGCAGCCCCGAATATCACCGGGACAGCGCGAATATCACCGGGACAGCGCGAATATCACCGGGACAGCGCGAATATCACCGGGACAGCGCGAATATCACCGGGACAGCGCGAATATCACCGGGACAGCGCGAATATCACCGGGACAGCGCGAATATCACCGGGAGCAATATCACCGGGACAGCCCCGAATATCACCGGGCAGCCCCGAATATCACCGGGACAGCCCCGAATATCACCGGGCAGCCCCGAATATCACCGGGACAGCGCGAATATCACCGGGACAGCGCGAATATCACCGGGACAGCCCCACCGGGACAGCGCCGAATATCACCGGGACAGCGCCACCGGGCAGCCCCGAATATCACCGGGACAGCCCCGAATATCACCGGGACAGCGCCGAATATCACCGGGACAGCGCGAATATCACCGGGAAGCGCGAATATCACCGGGACAGCGCGAATATCACCGGGACAGCCCCGAATATCACCGGGACAGCGCGAATATCACCGGGACAGCGCGAATATCACCGGGACAGCGCGAATATCACCGGGACAGCGCGAATATCACCGGGACAGCGCGAATATCACCGGGACAGCGCGAATATCACCGGGACAGCGCGAATATCACCGGGACAGCGCGAATATCACCGGGCAGCCCCGAATATCACCGGGACAGCCCCGAATATCACCGGGCAGCCCCGAATATCACCGGGACAGCCCCGAATATCACCGGGCAGCCCCGAATATCACCGGGACAGCCCCGAATATCACCGGGCAGGGACAGCCCGAATATCACCGGGACAGCCCCGAATATCACCGGGACAGCCCCGAATATCACCGGGACAGCCCCGAATATCACCGGGCAGCCCCGAATATCACCGGGACAGCGCGAATATCACCGGGCAGCCCCGAATATCACCGGGACAGCGCGAATATCACCGGGACAGCCCCGAATATCACCGGGACAGCGCGAATATCACCGGGACAGCGCGAATATCACCGGGACAGCCCCGAATATCACCGGGCAGCCCCGAATATCACCGGGACAGCGCGAATATCACCGGGCAGCCCCGAATATCACCGGGACAGCGCGAATATCACCGGGACAGCGCGAATATCACCGGGACAGCGCGAATATCACCGGGCAGCCCCGAATATCACCGGGCAGCCCCGAATATCACCGGGACAGCCCCGAATATCACCGGGACAGCCCCGAATATCACCGGGACAGCCCCGAATATCACCGGGACAGCCCCGAATATCACCGGGCAGCCCCGAATATCACCGGGACAGCCCCGAATATCACCGGGCAGCCCCGAATATCACCGGGACAGCCCCGAATATCACCGGGCAGCCCCGAATATCACCGGGACAGCGCGAATATCACCGGGACAGCGCGAATATCACCGGGACAGCCCCGAATATCACCGGGCAGCCCCGAATATCACCGGGACAGCCCCGAATATCACCGGGCAGCCCCGAATATCACCGGGCAGCCCCGAATATCACCGGGACAGCGCGAATATCACCGGGACAGCGCGAATATCACCGGGACAGCGCCGAATGTGCCGCGCTTATAGTAGGCCCTGGGCGCCCGAATTCCACGGGCAGAGGGGGCGAATATCACAGGGCCCCTGCGGGCGAATATCAGGGAAGCCGTCGATCGCTTATAGTGGCTTACGACACCGGGGCTAGTGTCAGGAATTGGCTGTTGGCTCAGGCCGGCGGCAATTCGTCCCAACCACCCCAAAAAAAAAAAAAAAAAAAAAATTAAAAACGGTTTCTAAATAAGACGCCGCTAAATAAGAAATCAACTTTCCACACATTTTAACCAAAAAAATACAAAACCCGCACCCGAATATAACATTGTTTTCATTCATATTTAAACTTTAAAAAAAGACATTTAAACACAACAGCGGCCGCCGACTTAATAAGTAATCAACGCAATTTAGCAAAATACAAAATTCAAACCCGAAGTGTTTTATTCATTCGTGTTTAAACTTTTAAATATAATTAGAAACATATATTAAGCCACCCGATAATAATAATAATAATTACCTGATAACTTATTTTCTCCTCAGATTCCGCTTCATAATCTTGACCATTTTGTTTTTATTATATCCCGTTAACATTTTTCCCAGGACCCCCCCCCCCGCCCCCCCCCGCGTGTAAGCGAGGCTCGTCTCCTGTATTTATAGCCGCGTATATTGTTTTAAACTATATTTATTCGTGTCTTTGCTGTCGTTGTTTTAATCTTTAACTCCGCGCTGAAATATTCAGGCAGCGCCGCTTCAGCCGTTGAGATTCGAACTCCTCCAGTTTGAATCGGCAGCTCGCGCTGCTCCCGGTGCGCGCCGCTGTGTGCTGGTGACGCATTTTTGGCGGGCAATGGCTGCAGATGTGTAAACGGTACAAGCCCTCAATAAAAGCGCGGACTTACAGGTGTGGGTACAAGCAGCAGTAACCCCGGGGCTTCTCCTACCAGTTCTCTCCTCTTCAGCAGTCAGAGCCCTCATTTTCTCTCCCCCCGAGTTGCTCCCGTCTGCAGCGTCAGGGAGGCGTGTATCGGGGTTTGAACAGGTGGCATTACTGTGGGTTTGATGCGGAGCGGTGAACCCTCAAATACAGCCCCGGAGCGGGACCGCTGCAATGCGCGCACTCAGCACAGGCATCGAGAATGAAGCGACTGAAGAGCGGCTTTCTGAACTCGCAGCCAAAGCAACGCAGATTCACAAATACAATCAATGCAAAAAATAAACCCCGTGCATGCGAGTGATTGCAGGAAGAAGCGTTGCGGGTGATTCCACACATCATAACAAGGGAAAGGGGGGACAGTAACAAGACAGTGGGGTCTGAATGGGTTAACATTAACAGCAGCCTGATATAAAACCGCAGCAGCGAGACCAGAACCTGCTGTTCTGTTACAGAGTCCCTCACAATGAGTGGGATACTGAACTGTGCAATATGTGCCCAGCAGCAGATAGGAGAGGCGTGTCATCCCACTGCAAGCTGGGACCAGGTGAGAGCTGAACCAACGCCAGAACCCTTCCCCTCCCTGTATCCCAGGCCAGCGCTGCCAACCAGAACCTGCTCCCTGGGACTCCCACCTGCTTTAATGAAGGGGCTGATCACACACTGAACAACAACACAGGGAATAATCCCCATTGAAAGAGGCGTTTATCATCTGCATCTCAATCTGTGTGTGTGTGTGTGTGTGTGTGTGTGTGTGTGTGTGTGTGTGTGTGTGTGTGTGTGTGTGTGTGATCAATACAGTTTGCCATCAGCAGTATTAAACAGGCTTCTAACAGCAGACCACACGAGTTCAGTTGAAGTCGCTGTCTGTCTGTCTGTCTGTCCATTAAAATCGTCTTCCAATGCAAGCGGCTGAACCATCGCAGCGATTATTAAAATGCCTCTAAAATCTGTTCCAATTCGGATTCCTTCGAGAGGAACTGGAATTGGGAAAATTATTTAAAAAAGCAACAGAAATTGAAAAAATGTTTAAAAAAACAGAACTGAACCCAATCCTGCGATGTGTTATTATTTCAGTGAAAGAACGCAGTGGTGTTTTGTAATGGAGCCTCACGCACGCACACATGCTGTTTGTAAGAGAGTTGGATGTTTTCAACACTGAAGCAGCTGGAGAGCAAGGGCAACACGCCCGCTGGTTATTGATACACATCTTCATAAGAACACAACAGGGCTCTGTTTATTTTAAAAAGGTGTTTATCTTGATTACAAATACATCTTATCAACAATACACACATGCACAATACAAGAAGAGTTTGAACTGTTGTCTTTCATTTAAAATGTGTAAAATATACATGTGGTTATAGCATCAAGGTTAACCCTTAAACTCCACCCCCTGTTCAATAACCCCACCCCCTGTTCAATAGCACCACCCCCTGTTCAATAACCCCACCCCCTGTTCAATAGCACCACCCCCTGTCTCACTGCTCTTGACTGGGTTCCTGTGGTGCTGCCTCTATTGCTTCTGCTACTGTGTGCAATACTGTCCCGATCGCAGCGCCTGCTCTCATTGGTTATCTGCAAGGGGAGCCTCTCCTTCACCTCCAGACACTGAAAAACAACAAGTTTATTGTTTCAGAAAAGTGAAATGTCACCTCTGTGACTGTGCTTGACTCTGCTAACGATGTCTCTAAAGCACCACAGATATTCTATGATTAACCTGCAAGCCAGATTTCTACATGAAATATTACTGTAGTGTTCTACAATATTGAAAAACACACTTTATACAGAGTGACAGGACGCAGAGTGATTTACTTTTTCTAATAGTTTATTTGCTATTATTTAAAGCATCAGTCAGTGTTTCTTTGCTGTAGAGCTGCAAGCAAGCTTCAGTGTCACGATTAATAACAAAGACTGACTGCAGATCAATACAGCAGGTAAGCTCGCAATGACTTTGCCTCAAGAGGTCCCACAGAAAGACTGAACTTCGTATTTGCCTCAGAAAGATGATTTTACTGAACTGACAGTCGGGGAGAATAAAAGGAATACTTACAGTCGGGACGATATCCTTCAATGCTGTTCCTTCTCCTGACAGGCAGCTTGGATTCCTCTGCCTCTTTCTCCAGCTCCTCTTCCTTCATTTCCTTCCTCAACATCTCCATCAGCTCCTCATATTTCTGTTTCATCTCCTCTTCTCTCCTCCTCTGTTCCTCCTCATATTTCTGTTTCATCTCCTCTTCTTTCCTGCTCAGCTCCTCTTTGTGTTTCTTATTCAGTTTCTGTTCCTTTAGTCTAATCCTTTCTTCTATCTGCTTGTAAATCTCATTTGGGAGGTAGCAGCCTCCACTTCCCTTCACCATGTTGTCTATCTTGTCCAGGAGCTGTGTGACCTGAGTGCGATCGCTCCTGTCCTGATTGTTGAGAACATGATACCTGTTCCCACATTTCTCAACAAGCTGCTGGAGCTTCTCTCCAGCTTCCTCAATGTGCTGCTCAATCGTCCTGCCTCTCAGATAATCCCCGCGGGTGAAAAGGATCATCGTGTTCCTCACAGCTCTCTCACCAAACAGCTCCTGCACTTTATCAAAGGCTTTGTAATACTCTTCTACTATAGACTCAAGGTGAGAGGCAATCGTTTCTTTTGCATACACGGGTATCACCAGGAGGAAAGCGTGGGGTCCCGGGGCAGCCAGAGAAACACATCTCTCAATCTCAACCCGGTCTGTGTCTAACAAGCGTGGAGTGTCGACCACAGTGACCCGTCTCCCAGACACTTCTCCTGTTCTCTTCTCACACTCCCTCATTCTTGCAGAGAAGATGAATCCCGATCTTCCCTCCTCTCTGCCCAGGATGGTGTTCCCTGCTGCACTCTTCCCAGCCCTTCCTCTCCCAAGCAGCACGATCCTCAGCTCAGAGGCGCTGCGCAGCTCTTGAGAAACAGTTTCTTCAGCCATGATCCCCCGCCCTGTTAGAGAAAGAACAGTTTGCTCCTCTTAGAAATGAAAGCCAGGGCTGCTGCTGAGACACTAACGCGCGTTTTATTTATTGTTGTTTTATTTTACTTTCACTTTGTAATCACAGACGAGTGTGGTCATGGATTTTATACTGCAGATTATCCCACTCAATAAAGCAGGCAACGTCGAGACGTATTATAAAGAAAATAGCGTTTATTTTATCAAATAAGATTGTAAAAAAAAAAAAAAAAAAAAAAAAAAAAAAACAAACAAAAAAACTACGAACTGTAACAACTGATCTCGTGTCGCTCGTTTGAACCTGAAACCGAAACTAAACCTTTTCTTTCTTTCTTTCTTTCTCTTCTTTCTTTCTTTCCTTCTTTCTTGCAATCTAATAAAACTCTTGTTTCGATGCAGTCGGGTTATTATTACATCGCCCTCGACTTTAATAAGACAGTAATGTTTTTAAACTCACCTTTTTGAAAACCTGCGGCTGCCACCCCTCCCTCTCTCTCTCTCTCTCTCTCTGGGGGGGGGGGGTGTCTACAGGGGCGCTGTGGCGACCTGCTTTTAAAAATGAGGATGCGAGAGACAGGCGAGGAAAGGGGGGGGGTGTTTTTCTTGTGTTGGAGGAATGGGGGGGGAGGAAGGGGGGCGAGGGGGGGGGGGGGGGGGGGGGGGGGGGGGTGGGGGGGGGTAGGGGGGTGGAAATGGGGGGGGCGGGGGGCGGCTAGGGCGTGACGTCGGGATAAACCGCACAGCCAGGTGCTGCAGCAACACACCGGCCCAGGAGCCGATGAAAGCAGCCGCTTGTGTTGCGTTAATAAGAAGGTGTCGCTGCTGCTCCTACACGGGATCGCATTTGCTCGAGTGCGCTGGCGAGGTTTCTTCAGATTGCAATGCGCGGATAATACGAGAATGAGATTTAAACAACAGGGACTGGAACCACTAGAAAAACCCACTTGCTTCAGAGGCTTCTCATTCCCAGTGCAAACTGGTTTTAACAGCGCGGTTCCCCGGGGCCGTGTCCAGGCAACCCCCCCACCCCCCCAAAAACAAAAAACAAATTAAAAACGGTTTCTAAATAAGACGCCGGTCAAATAAGAAATCAACTTTCCACACATTTTAACCGAAAAAATACAAAACCCGCACCCGAATATAACATTGTTTTCATTCATATTTAAACTTTAAAAAAAAAAAAAGACATTTAAACACAACAGCGGCCGCCGACTTAATAAGAAATCAACGCAATTTAGCAAAATACAAAATTCAAACCCGAAGTGTTTTATTCATTCGTGTTTAAACTTTTAAATATAATTAGAAACATATATTAAGCCACCCGTAATAATAATAATAATAATAATTACCTGATAACTTATTTTCTCCTCAGATTCCGCTTCATAATCTTGACCATTTTGTTTTTATTATATCCCGTTAACATTTTTCCCAGGACCCCCCCCCCCCCCCCCCCCGCGTGTAAGCGAGGCTCGTCTCCTGTATTTATAGCCGCGTATATTGTTTTAAACTATATTTATTCGTGTCTTTGCTGTCGTTGTTTTAATCTTTAACTCCGCGCTGAAATATTCAGGCAGCGCCGCTTCAGCCGTTGAGATTCGAACTCCTCCAGTTTGAATCGGCAGCTCGCGCTGCTCCCGGTGCGCGCCGCTGTGTGCTGGTGACGCATTTTTGGCGGGCAATGGCTGCAGATGTGTAAACGGTACAAGCCCTCAATAAAAGCGCGGACTTACAGGTGTGGGTACAAGCAGCAGTAACCCCGGGGCTTCTCCTACCAGTTCTCTCCTCTTCAGCAGTCAGAGCCCTCATTTTCAACCCCCCCGAGCTGCTCCCGTCTGCAGCGTCAGGGAGGCGTGTATCGGGGTTTGATAATATTAATTATTTCATATTAAAAATAAATAAATAAATACACAAACAAAAAAAAAAAAAAAAAGTCAAACAATTTTTTTTTTTTTTTTTATTTAAAAACCCCAAATAAAAACAAATTACATGAAACTGTTTGAAAACGCTGTACAAAAGAAACGGGCGCCCGTCTCTGCAGGTTCAGAGTTAGAGGAGGAGACTCTCGCTGTCTCTCTCTGTGCGGGATAGAGTGAGAGAGGGAGAGAGAGAGAGTGAGAGAGATGGGGGAGAGAGAGAGTGAGAGAGAGGAGTGAGAGAGGGGGACAGGGGGAGGACAGAAAGAGAGGGGGGGGGGACAGGGGGAGGACAGCAGCTATCCCATCAGCCCCTGCTGTCAGAGACCCAGGCATCAGTATGCAACGTTGTCCAGTGTGTATCGACTGCAGTTCGACTGCAGAGAGAGGAAGAGAGGGAGGGAGAGAGGCAGACAGGGAGGGAGAGAGAGAGACTCAGTTACTTAGACAAAGTGTACATTTTGCATTTAGTGTAGATTTCTTTCTAAACAGAGAAAAGGCTCCCGAGACCACACACAACAAACCACACACACACACACACACACTCTCACGCAGTGACTGACCAGCACTGGTTTGGGGCAGCCGTTGATTTCTGGCACATGTGCGGTGAGGCAGGTGAGGGGCCCCAGAGCGCACAGGATCGAGTCCAGGAGCACCGACAGACTGCCTGAC
The DNA here is from genome assembly GCF_017654505.1 of Polyodon spathula. NCBI lineage: Eukaryota > Metazoa > Chordata > Actinopteri > Acipenseriformes > Polyodontidae > Polyodon > Polyodon spathula. The sequence continues at coordinate 123,532 of NC_054579.1, read as the reverse complement.
ACTGCGACCATACCCTGAGGAGAGAGAGAGAGAGAGACTGAATAGAGAGACTGCCTGACACTGCGACCATACCCTGAGGAGAGAGACTGAATAGAGACTGCCTGACACTGCGACCATACCCTGAGGAGAGAGAGAGAGAGAGACTGAATAGAGAGACTGCCTGACACTGCGACCATACCCTGAGGAGAGAGACTGAATAGAGAGACTGCCTGACACTGCGACCATACCCTGAGGAGAGAGAGAGAGAGAGACTGAATAGAGAGACTGCCTGACACTGCGACCATACCAAGAGAGAGAAACTGAATAGAGAGACTGAATAGAGACTGACACTGCGACCATACCCTGAGGAGAGAGAGAGAGAGACTGAATAGAGAGACTGCCTGACACTGCGACCATACCCTGAGGAGAGAGACTGAATAGAGAGACTGCCTGACAGATTGAGAGAGACTGACTCCTAGGAGAGACTTACCTGACACTGACGACCAGACCATACCCTGAGGAGAGAGAGAATAGAGAGAGCCTGACACTGCGACTGAGGAGAGAGAGAGAGAGAGACTGAATAGAGAGACTGCCTGACACTGCGACCATACCCTGAGGAGAGAGACTGAATAGAGAGACTGCCTGACACTGCGACCATACCCTGGAGAGAGAGAGAGAGAGAGACTGAATAGAGAGACTGCCTGACACTGCGACCATACCCTGAGGAGAGAGAGAGAGAGACTGAATAGAGAGACTGCCTGACACTGCGACCATACCCTGAGGAGAGAGACTGAATAGAGACTGCCTGACACTGCGACCATACCAAGGAGAGAGAAACTGAATAGAGAGACTGAATAGAGACTGCCTGACACAGAGAGAGAGAGAGACTGTGTGATACCACCACCACAAGACTCACAGACTCTCCCTGCAGGTGTGTATTGTATCGTATTGTACCTCAGTCTCTTGCGGTCTGTGTCCGACGAGACTCACAGACTCTCCCTGCAGGTGTGTATTGTATCGTATTGTACCTCAGTCTCTTGCAGTCTGTGTCCGACGAGACTCACAGACTCTCCCTGCAGGTGTGTATTGTATCGTATTGTACCTCAGTCTCTTGCGGTCTGTGTCCGACGAGACTCACAGACTCTCCCTGCAGGTGTGTATTGTATCGTATTGTACCTCAGTCTCTTGCGGTCTGTGTCCGACGAGACTCACAGACTCTCCCTGCAGGTGTGTATTGTATCGTATTGTACCTCAGTCTCTTGCGGTCTGTGTCCGACGAGACTCACAGACTCTCCCTGCAGGTGTGTATTGTATCGTATTGTACCTCAGTCTCTTGCGGTCTGTGTCCGACGAGACTCACAGACTCTCCCTGCAGGTGTGTATTGTATCGTATTGTACCTCAGTCTCTTGCGGTCTGTGTCCGACGAGACTCAGACTCTCCCTGCAGGTGTGTATTGTATCGTATTGTACCTCAGTCTCTTGCGGTCTGTGTCCGACGAGACTCACAGACTCTCCCTGCAGGTGTGTATTGTATCGTATTGTACCTCAGTCTCTTGCAGTCTGTGTCCGACGAGACTCACAGACTCTCCCTGCAGGTGTGTATTGTATCGTATTGTAGAGAGAGAGTCTCTTGCGGTCTGTGTCCGACGAGACTCACAGACTCTCCCTGCAGGTGTGTATTGTATCGTATTGTACCTCAGTCTCTTGCGGTCTGTGTCCGACGAGACTCACAGACTCTCCCTGCAGGTGTGTATTGTATCGTATTGTACCTCAGTCTCTTGCGGTCTGTGTCCGACGAGACTCACAGACTCTCCCTGCAGGTGTGTATTGTATCGTATTGTACCTCAGTCTCTTGCAGTCTGTGTCCAATGAGACTCAGAGACTCTCCCAGCAGCTGCAGGTGTGCTGCCACGTCAATGGGGTCAGAGTCGGGCAGACGGGCGGGCGAGAGAGAGAGAGACACGCCCCCCGAGGGGGACTTCCTGTGGGGTGTGGCCACGCGGGAGGAAGGGCCTGGAAGAGGAAACACAGGAACAGGGTGAACCAGGGGTCAAATATACACACACAGGGTCAAACAGGGGTCAAACACACACACACCTTTAGTTTTGGGGGCGCACCCATCAGAACCGGCACTCTTTCTCTTCACAGTGGTCGCCTCGGCCTTGTTCTGTTTGTGCTGGAGGTACTGAGCCTTCTGCTTCCACACCTGAGACAAGAACAGAGAGAGAGAGAGAGAGAGAGAGAAGAGAGAGAGGAGAGAGACACAGAGAGAGAGAGGAGACAGAGAGTGGAGGGTATAGAGAGAGCTCACCAGAGGACAGGAGACACAAGAGAGGTCTTTTTCTGAGAGAGAGAAGAGAGAGAGAGAGAGGAGAGAGAGGGACAGGAGAGACAGAGAGAGAGAGAGAGAGAGAGAAGACAGAGGAGAGGAAAGGAGGGAGGGAGAGAGGGGCGGGAGTACGTTGCCAAGAGGAGAGGAGTTAGGAGGAGAGAGACAGGAGAGAGCGAGGGGAGGAAGCGGAGGAGAGAAGAGAGAGAGAGAGAGAGAGAGAGAGAGAGAGAGAGGAGAGAGAGAGATTACACACAGGGCAGGGAAATACACACACAGGCACTGAGCCTTCTGATAGATTTGATTATAGAATTATCCCACTGCGCTCTCCCCAGTGCTCCCAGTATGCTCTCCCTTCTCACCAGCTTGTCTTTTTCTGGGAGCTGCTTCCAAACATCTGCCAACTTCCGACTCAGCTCTCCAAACACTGAGAGAGAGAGAGAGAGAGAGAGAGAGAGAGAGAGAGAGAGAGAGAGGAGAGAGAGAGAGAGAGAGAGAGAGAGAGAGAGAGAGAGAGAGAGAGGAGAGAGAGAGAGAGAGAGAGAGAGAGAGGAGAGAGAGAGAGAGGAGAGAGAGAGAGAGAGAGAGGAGAGAGGGGGGAGAGAGAGAGGAGAGAGAGAGAGAGAGAGAGAGAGAGAGAGAGAGAGAGAGAGAGAGAAGGAGAGAGAGAGATCGAGAGAGAGGAGAGAGAGAGAGAGGGGAGAGAGAGAGAGTTGATGTTCACTCGATACTCTTTGCAGAACACCTGGTACGCTGTCATATTCTTCTTCCTGGGCTGAACCGAGACCGACAACAACAACGACAACAACAATAATAATAAAAACTGTCAAAAACGAACCGCGACTGATGAGCTGAATTCAGAAACACGACAACAAAACACCTGGTAGCGTTTTCAAAACTCCAAAGCAATTCAATATGAGAACAAGGGAACATTATTCAGCAGCTTTCACTGGACTCTAAGCTGAATCAGTTCATTCTATATAGAGGGGGTGCAATTCAATGATAACAAGGAACATTATTCAGCAGCTTTCACTGACTCTATGAAGCTGAATCAGTTCATTCTATATAGAGGGGGTGCAATTCAATATGAGAACAAGGGAACATTATTCAGCAGCTTTCACTGGACTCTATGAAGCTGAGGGAGTTCATTCTATATAGAGGGGGTGCAATTCAATATGTTAACAAGGGAACATTATTCAGCAGCTTTCACTGGACTCTATGAAGCTGAATCAGTTCATTCTATATAGAGGGGGTGCAATTCAATATGTTAACAAGGGAACATTATTCAGCAGCTTTCACTGGACTCTATGAAGCTGAATCAGTTCATTCTATATAGAGGGGGTGCAATTCAATATGAGAACAAGGGAACATTATTCAGCAGCTTTCACTGGACTCTATGAAGCTGAATCAGTTCATTCTATATAGAGGGGGTGCAATTCAATATGTTAACAAGGGAACATTATTCAGCAGCTTTCACTGGACTCTATGAAGCTGAATCAGTTCATTCTATATAGAGGGGGTGCAATTCAATATGAGAACAAGGGAACATTATTCAGCAGCTTTCACTGGACTCTATGAAGCTGAATCAGTTCATTCTATATAGAGGGGGTGCAATTCAATATGATAACAAGGGAACATTATTCAGCAGCTTTCACTGGACTCTATGAAGCTGAATCAGTTCATTCTATATAGAGGGGGTGCAATTCAATATGTTAACAAGGGAACATTATTCAGCAGCTTTCACTGGACTCTATGAAGCTGAATCAGTTCATTCTATATAGAGGGGGTGCAATTCAATATGTTAACAAGGGAACATTATTCAGCAGCTTTCACTGGACTCTATGAAGCTGAGGGAGTTCATTCTATATAGAGGGTGATGCTGCTAATGTTTTGGCTGCAGCTGTATATATAATTAATACAAATAAATAATAAAAAATAAAATTACCCCCCCCCCCCACCTTCTCTTTATCATCCTTCTCTTCCTTCAATTTCTTCTTCTTCTTTCCCTCACTCTGTGATTCCCCAGCATGGTGAGGGAAGACAGTGGGCCGGGCCATCAGGTACACCCCGCCCCCCGAGCCTGAGGTGGGCGTGGCTCCAGGGTAGACCCCTCCCCCCGCCGCCCCGTGATTGGGCGTGCTGAGGGGGTGGGCGTGTTCGGGAGAGAGCAGGCTGGCTCCTGTGGAAAAGGAGGTTTCAGTAACTAGCACGATAGCAAGACAGACGGACGGATTTTCCGGACAGACAGACAGACCCCCCCCCCCCGTACCCCCAAGAATCTGATCTTCTCAAGAACTGGAGCTGAATAATGTTAAGAGCGAGTTTCGTGACAATGGGAGAAGCGCTTCAGACACATAGATGGAGGAATGTGTTTAGTGTGACCCGCCCGCCCCCTTTCGCCAGCAGGGGGCTGTAATGAGCAAAATATACAGCAACAAGGACCCTGACTCCCTAACAGAGAGATCTATATACACACACACACACACACACACAGTGGTGTAAGACACACCTGAGCTTGTTCCCTAGACACACTGGGGGCTGATCAAGCTGGTAGCAGTGAAACCTGGACTGGATCACACTGCTGTGCAATAGGAGTCAGATTGCCAGCCCTGATCTTTCTGAATATCCCACTTCTGCCACCAATAGGATTTTTATTATTACACTCCCTGCTGTGGTTCTCTCTTACCGGTGGAAGGGGCGTGGCCGGGGGCGTGGCCCTGGCCGGAGGTCTTCTTGCTGTGCTTCCTCTCTCCTTTGTGCTTCTCTCCTCTCTCCTTCTCTCGCTCCCTCTCTTTCTTCTTCTTGCTCTTTTTCGATTTCTTCTTCTTCTTGCTGCTGCTGCTGCTGTGCACCTCTCTGTACGAGTCGTCGATCACCAGCTCCCCGGCCTCAAGCTCGCCCCCCGAGGAGGAGCCCGACTCGGCCAGGGGGATCCCCTGACTCAGCACCCCCAGACCAGGCACGTCCCCATAGAACCCGGGCTCGAACCTGCCTGAGAGGGGAGAGGGGAGAGGGGAGAGGGGAGAGGCAAGAAAGAGAGGAAAGGAGAGAGGAGAGAGAGAGAGAGGAGAGTGGAGAGAGGAAGGGAGAGGATAGAGGAGGCAGAAGGTGATAGAGGAGAGGGGAAGAGTCAACACTGACAACAAGACTGAATAACACAATCCCTCACAATTTGAAAATGTACTAATTTGGCTAATTTACACTCCCTCTATCTCTCTTCCCTCCCTCTATTCTCCCCTCTCTCACCTTCCACCTCCATCTCCTCTCTCTTTCTCTCTCTCCCCTCTCCTCTCTCACCTTCCACCTCTATCTCCTCTCCCACGGCTGGCAGGGGTTCCTTGGTGTGCTTCTTCTTCACTGTCTTGCTCACCAGCACCGTGGCAACCCCTCCTCCTCCCCCCCCTCCTGCCGCCCCGTCTCTGCTCAGCTTCTTCAGGGACTTTTTGGGGTTCCCCCCGGCGCTGTGAGGGGAGGGGTATCCCAGCCCCGCTCCCCTCTCCCCTTCCCCTTTCTCCTTGGGGGAGAGAATCAGCTTGACTTTGAGCCCCTCCGTCCCGGCTGTCTTCGGGGCCTCTCCCTGCCGGCCTGTCTTTTTGGGGTGTCTCTGGTTCAGCTTGGGGGATCCCTTGCCGCTGTGTTTGCCATGGTGGTGGCTGTGCTTGTGAGACGGAGGGTAGGCGGGTTTGTGAGGGTGGCTCCTCCCACTTCCTCCCCCGGACCCGCCCCCGGTCCCACCCCCCGCGCTGGCTGGTTTTGAACCGGTGGCTAGCGGGGAGGTGATAGCTTTGAGGAGGCCCATGGCTGTGTCTGTGTCCCGCAGGGAGGGGGGAGGGACGGGGGGCGCAGGCTTCTGCTGCTTCTTTTTGGAGGAGTGGGAGGGAGAGAAGTCTGGGGAGAGAGAGAGAGGAGAGATGAATACAGGGTTAGATTGAAACTGCAGATTAAAGAACTACAGCTCCCATCATCCCTCGTCACTGCCACAGGTGCAGAGGCATGCTGGGAGCTGTAGTCCTATAGCCAGGGCTGCACAGATTCGCTGTGTCTTGATGAATCGCGATGCTTTCGCTACATGATGTATAGTAATAGAGGTCTGTTTGTATTGAGTGTGACTGATTGATTGATTGATTGATTGGTTGGTTTATCGATTCCCAGCCCCTCTCTCACCTCCACAGTGAAACTCGTCAGTGGAATGCTGCTTCTTCCTTTTCTTGTGGGAGTCTCCGCCCCCCAGATAGAACTCACTGTCCTGGAACACACACACACACACAGAGACACACATACGCACACAGAGACAGAGACACACAGAGACAGAGACACACGCAGAGACAGGTTAGAAAGTCACAAGCTTTATACTGACATTCATGGCAGTGTATTATCAGATGGGATGGGGTGTGTATTATGGAATGGGTGTGTGTATTATGGGGTGCGGTGTGTATTATGGGGTGTTACCTTGCCTCTCTTCTTGGATGACTTGCGCACCTGCGCTGCGATCTCCTCCTCCTCCCGCAGCAGGTCCTTGTACGAGCGCTTCTTCTCACGCTGACTCCGCCCCGCCACAAGCCCCACCTCCTCGATCCCCCCGCACTCCAGCACAGCGCCCTCTGTGCCTGGGAGGGCAAAACACACACAGATACAGAGATACAGAGAGATACACAGAGACAAACACACACACAGAGATACACAGAGACAAACACACACACAGAGATACACAGAGACACACAGACAGAGATACACAGATACAGAGAGAGATACACAGAGACAAACACATACACAGAGACACACACAGACACACACACACAGAGACAGACACAAACACACAGAGAGAGACACAGAGACAGAGAGATACACAGAGACACACACACACACAGAGATACACAGAGACAAACACACACAGAGACAGAGACACACAGAGATACACAGAGATACACAGATACAGAGACAGAGATACAGAGACAAACACACACAGATCCAGAGATACACAGAGACAAACACACACAGATAGAGACAGAGACACAGAGACAGACACAAACATACACAGACAAAGAGACAGAGATACACACAGACAGACACCGTGATTGTTTCTACAGTCGATCTATTTTTTAAAGAGACAGAGATACACACAGACAGACACAAATACACAGAGACAAGACACAGACACAAAGAGACACACAGCGACAGACACACAGACATCACACCTGACAGAGAGATACAGACAGACACATTAGTAAACTGTATGCTAGAGTGAAGAGGATCGTTTCTGCGTGTTGTGAAATGGATGTGCTTTTTTAAAATCTCGCACATAATCAGGACCTCCCGCTGCACAGCAGTGTGATCCAGTCTCTGCTTTCACTAGGAGTGTTAAAAATCAGACGTTTAGTAATCAGACTCCCGCTGCACAGCAGTTGATCCAGTCCTGCTTTCACTAGGAGTTTAATAATCAGACTCCCGCTGCACAGCAGTTGATCCAGTCCTGCTTTCACTAGGAGTTTAATAATCAGACTCCCGCTGCACAGCAGTGTGATCCAGTCCTGCTTTCACTAGGAGTTTAATAATCAGACTCCCGCTGCACAGCAGTGTGATCCAGTCCTGCTTTCACTAGGAGTTTAATAATCAGACTCCCGCTGCACAGCAGTGTGATCCAGTCCTGCTTTCACTAGGAGTTTAATAATCAGACTCCCGCTGCACAGCAGTGTGATCCAGTCCTGCTTTCACTAGGAGTTTAATAATCAGACTCCCGCTGCACAGCAGTGTGATCCAGTCCTGCTTTCACTAGGAGTTTAATAATCAGACTCCCGCTGCACAGCAGTGTGATCCAGTCCTGCTTTCACTAGGAGTTTAATAATCAGACTCCCGCTGCACAGCAGTGTGATCCAGTCCTGCTTTCACTAGGAGTTTAATAATCAGACTCCCGCTGCACAGCAGTGTGATCCAGTCCTGCTTTCACTAGGAGTTTAATAATCAGACACACCTGAGCTTGTTCGCTAGACACACTGATGATCAAGCTGGTAGCAGTGAAACCTGGCCTGGATCACGCTGCTGTGCAATAGGAGTCCGATTGCCATCATGCTCGGCTTTGGAGACGAAACACCTGCCATATGCAGCACAGAGAGACTCACCTGCTTTTTTCTTCACCTCCTCGAAAGCCATGACGTCAGAATCACGTCACTCGCTACAATGAGAATCAAACCGCGTGTAAATATATATATAAACAAACTGCAATAAAATATCAACAAATAAATACAAAATAAAAAACAAAGAAAAGAAAACATGTACTGCATTAACTTTAGCATTCATTACGTTTTACAATACTGGGAAACAATGCACGTATCATGCATAACAAGAGCGATAACAACAAGAACAATAATAATAATAATAATAATAATAATAATAATAATAATAATAATATCTATCGTATAAATGCCCGTTCAAGCTCATGTTAATTTAGCGATGAATTCACAAACACTTCTCCACTGCGAAACCCGCTCAAACCACCCCTGAAACCGGCCGTGAATTTGATTAAAAACACGGCAGCCGGGGCTCAACAACAAACAAACAAACAAAACAACAAACAAACAAACAAACAAACAAACAAACAACAACAAACCCGACCGCTTCACTTCGAGGCAGAAAACAGCCAACTCCGCCGGCGTGTCGAAATGGAAACAAAAAAAAAAAAAGAAAAAGAAAAGAAAGAAACACAAAAACAAACACACAGAGAGGCAGGATTTCAAAACATCCCCCCCGCCTGACATTTAAAAAAAAAAAACACAAAGCTCGCCATTCAGACCGCAACCTCCAACCCCAATCCGCCTCTCTCTGTCCCCGGCTCGCCTCGCTAGTCGAGCCCGCGGCTTTCCCGAACCGGCGCAGGC
>NC_054579.1:69352-109352 GCF_017654505.1 Polyodon spathula | reverse complement strand
TGTGTAAAACCGAGCGTTTCTCTCTGTGTAATCCAGTGTGTCTCTCTGTCCAGTCCAGTGTGTGTCTCTCTGTACAGTCCAGTGTGTGTGTCTCTCTGTCCAGTCCTGTGTGTGTGTCTCTCTGTTTCGTACCGATCTGCTCGTTCCCGTTGCAGGAGGCGAAGTGGAGCGCTGTGCGGCCCTTATCATCCGCGGAGCAGGCATCAGTGTCCTCCCTCAGCAACCTCTCCACTGAAACAACAAGAGAGGAGAGTCAGCGCCCTCCCTCAGCACCCTCTCCACTGAGACAACAAGAGAGGAGAGTCAGCACCCTCTCCACTGAAACAACGAGAGAGGAGAGTCAGCGCCCTCCCTCAGCACCCTCTCCACTGAGACAACAAGAGAGGAGAGTCAGCACCCTCCCTCAGCACCCTCTCCACTGAAACAACAAGAGAGGAGAGTCAGCGCCCTCCCTCAGCACCCTCTCCACTGAGACAACAAGAGAGGAGAGTCAGCACCCTCTCCACTGAAACAACGAGAGAGGAGAGTCAGCGCCCTCCCTCAGCACCCTCTCCACTGAGACAACAAGAGAGGAGAGTCAGCACCCTCCCTCAGCACCCTCTCCACTGAAACAACGAGAGAGGAGAGTCAGCGCCCTCCCTCAGCACCCTCTCCACTGAGACAACAAGAGAGGAGAGTCAGCACCCTCTCCACTGAAACAACGAGAGAGGAGAGTCAGCGCCCTCCCTCAGCACCCTCTCCACTGAGACAACAAGAGAGGAGAGTCAGCACCCTCCCTCAGCACCCTCTCCACTGAAACAACGAGAGAGGAGAGTCAGCGCCCTCCCTCAGCACCCTCTCCACTGAGACAACAAGAGAGGAGAGTCAGCACCCTCCCTCAGCACCCTCTCCACTGAAACAACAAGAGAACTCGAGAGTTATATAGCACACACACACACACACACAGCAGTCACATTATTAAACACCTAGTGAAAGCAGGACTGGATCAGACTCCTGTTGCACAGCAGTGTGATCCAGTGAAAGCAGGTTGGATCACTGCTACAGCAGCTCTGATCATTAAACCCAGTGTGTCTAGCTAACACTGCTCAGCGTGTGTCTTATTATTAAACTCCTAGTGAAAGCAGGACTGGATCACACTGATGCAGCGGGAGTCTGCTGTGTCTAGCAGAATTACTATTGCTGGGGTCTGATTATTAAACTCCTAGTGAAAGCAGGGCTGGATCACACTGCTGTGCAGCGGGAGTCTGATTAAATACTCCTAGTGATAAATAAAGGACTGGATCACACCGCTAAATAAAATCAATAGTCTTATTTATTAAAGCTCCTAGTGAAAGCAGGTACTGGATCGACATACCCTGTAGCAGCGGGAAACAGTCTGATTATTAATAATCCTCAGTGAAGAGCAGGACTGGATCACACCGCTGATCTAGCGGGACCGTCCCCCCCCCGTATTAAACGTCCTTCCCGGTGAAAGCAGGGCTGGATCACCTGACCGCTGTGCAGCGGGAGTCTGATTATTAAACTCCTAGTGAAAGCAGGACTGGGTCACACCGCTGTGCAGCGGGAGTCTGATTATTAAACTCCTAGTGAAAGCAGGACTGGATCACAACCGCAGCCGCAGCGGGAGTCTGATTATTAAACTCCTAGTGAAAGCAGGACTGGCCGATCACACTGCTGTGCAGCGGGAGTCTGATTATTAAACTCCTAGTGAAAGCAGGACTGGATCACACCGCTGTGCAGCGGGAGTCTGATTATTAAACTCCTAGTGAAAGCAGGACTGGATCACACCGCTGTGCAGCGGGAGTCTGATTATTAAACTCCTAGTGAAAGCAGGACTGGATCACACCGCTGTGCAGCGGGAGTCTGATTATTAAACTCCTAGTGAAAGCAGGACTGGATCACACCGCTGTGCAGCGGGAGTCTGATTATTAAACTCCTAGTGAAAGCAGGACTGGATCACACTGCTGTGCAGCGGGAGTCTGATTATTAAACTCCTAGTGAAAGCAGGACTGGATCACACTGCTGTGCAGCGGGAGTCTGATTATTAAACTCCTAGTGAAAGCAGGACTGGATCACACCGCTGTGCAGCGGGAGTCTGATTATTAAAACTCCTAGTGAAAGCAGGACTGGATCACACTGCTGTGCAGCAATTCTATATAAAAACTCCGGGAGTCTGATTATTAAACTCCTAGTGAAAGCAGGACTGGATCACACCGCTGTGCAGCGGGAGTCTGATTATTAAACTCCTAGTGAAAGCAGGACTGGATCACACCGCTGTGCAGCGGGAGTCTGATTATTAAAAACCTAGTGAAAGCAATCCTGGATCACACTGCTGTGCAGCGGGCAAGTCTGATTATTAAACTCCTAGTGAAATCAGGACTGGCCTCACACTGCTGTGTCAGCGGGAGTCTGATTATTAAACTCCTAGTGAAAGCAGGACTGGATCACACCGCTGTGCAGCGGGAGTCTGATCCGAGCCCCTCCTAGTGAAAGCAGGTCTGGATCACACTGCTGTGCAGGCGGGAGTGAGAGAGACCCCGACTCGGGGGGGGGAAGGAGGGGGGGAAATACTGCAAAAAGCAAACACGCTTTCCCACGGAGTCAGACACGCGTGGCCGTGTGCAATCACACCAGCGATCTTCCACTTCTTCTTCTCACTATTATTATTATTATTATAAATATATTTATTATTATCAAATAATAATAAACACAGTTGTTAATCTAATTTCAACGTCGTTTCCATTCGCTGCCTCGCGCAATTCTTCATGCTAAAAAAAATATAATAAATAAATAATAAATAAATAAATAAATAAATAAATATCATTCAATAAATAAAATCAATAGCTTTATTTACGACGAGCTTTGTTTGCGCTGGAGTCGTAGCGCCAGTTATTCGACTATACCCTTTAGCAACGTTTAAACAGCTCCGCGCTTTTTACGATTAATAATCTGATCAGTAATAAGAGGAGTTTCCGACTCGGTAATAACGCTGATCTATCGGAACCGCACCCCCCCCCGTACCGAACACGTCCTTCCCGGTCGGTCCCGGGGCTCGGTGCGTCCTGACGCGCCTCTTGATTCGGCTCACCCCGATCTTGCCCAGCCGGTTCGGTTCCGCTCGGCTCGGGTTCCCCGCCGCTGGCTCGGCCCCGGCCCGGTTCGGGTCCCACAGCAGGCGGAGGAAACTCAGAGCCGGGTCGGCTTCAGAACCGCAGCCGCCCAGCCTCGCCCCCTCGCCGAGCACCGGTAACCGGAACCCGGCCGCCCCTGGCCGCCCTCGCCGCTCCTCCTCCGGCTGGACCTCGTAATCGACTTCTTCCGAACCGCCAGCCGCTCCCGGTGCCTCCGGGACCCAGCCGTCCATCTCGAACCCGGCCGCCGCCGTCAGAAAGGCGTGTTTAAAGAAGGAGATGGTCGACACCGCTGCGAAACTGCGCCCCGGTGTCCGCCATGCCGGCTCCGCGACTCCGCCACTCCGCGCTGGAGCCCACACGGCGCTGGAGCCCACATGGCGTCGGTTTCCTAGACAACGCCGGACCCGAGCGCGCAGGCGCGGCTGGAACATTCCACCCCGCCCATTAGCGGCCGGGCGGGGGGAACGGGATGAGTGACGGCCGCGCCGGCCAATCGCAGTGCGCGATCGCTTCTCCCTGTAGTGACCCCTGTCTCTGTTCAGGTGACCCGAAGGTGGACCTGGCGTACGAGCGTCAGTATGAGCAGCAGACTTATCACGTGATCCCCGAGGTGATCAAGAACTTCCTGCAGTACTTCCACAAGACCACCTCTGACCTCATTGACCAGAAAGTGTACGAGCTGCAGGCGAACCGCGTCTCGAGCGAGAGCATCGAGCAGAAAATCTACGAGATCCAGGATCTGTACGAGAACTGTGTGTGTGTCTGTTTGGGAGAGAGAGTCTCAGAGAGGGTGGGAGGGTGAGAGAGAGAGAGAGCATGAACACTACGCTTGATGCTCTAACGTGTGCTGTCTCAGTGTGGGTGTGTCAGTTCAACAGGTCCCCTTCTCTGAGAGGTGACAACGCTGCCGGTTGTCTGGGTGCCACGGCGTCGGTAGATCCTCGTGTCCCCTGTTGGTCTACTGCCGTCATGAGAAGATTCTGGAGTCCTGTTGCACGAGGACCAGTCACCCACGGCCTGAGGTGAGCCGAACCGCCGGCAGTACTCCACAGAGCTCCCTAGCATGGGCAAAAGGTAAGATAATTCGTCGTCAGCCGTGGTAGCGTTCGGAATAGCGTTCGAGCCGGGAGCAAGAATCAGACTCCTGTTGCGGAGAGCAGTGTGATCCAGTCCAGGTTTCTCTGCTCCCCGCTTGATCAGCCCCAGTGTGTCTAGAGAACAAGCTCAGGTGTGTCTTATTATTAAACTCCTAAGTGAAAGCAGGACTGGATCACACTGCTGTGCAGCGGGAGTCTGATTATTAAACTCCTAGTGAAACCAGGACTGGATCACACTCCTGTGCAATCGGGAGTCTGATTTTTAAACTCCTAGTGAAAGCAGGGCTGGGTCGCACTGCTGTGCAGCGGGAGTCTGATTATTGAACTCCTAGTGAAAGCAGGCCTGGAGCCCACACCGCTGTGCCGCGGGAGTCTCATTATTAAACTCCTATTGAAAGCAGGACCGGATCACACTGCTGCGCAGCGGGAGATCGACGGATCACATGCTGGCCGCAGTTCGTCTAAGAAGTTCTGGCAGGGCTGAAAGGGGGGGGCCTCAGGCCCGTGCAGAGGGAGTCTGAGCATTGGGATCATTTGAGCCGCAGGATGGATCACGACTGCTGTGCAGCGCGGTGTCACGTGACTCCTAGATAATAACGCAGGAGGATCCGGGTCGCTGTCGCGGGGAGTGTCGACGAATAGTGAAAGCAGGAGTGGATCACACCCAGCTGTGCAGCGGGAGTGTGATTATTAAACTCCTAGTGAAAGCAGGACTGGAACACACTGCTGTGCAGCGGGAGTCTGATTATTAAACTCCTAGTGAAAGCAGGACTGGATCACACTGCTGTGCAGCGGGAGTCTGATTATTAAACTCCTAGTGAAAGCAGGACTGGATCACACTGCTGTGCAGCGGGAGTCTGATTATTAAACTCCTAGTGAAAGCAGGACTGGATCACACTGCTCTGCAGCAGGAGTCTCTCTGTATTGCCTGCCCTGTTGTGGCTGTGAGTGTTTGTCTGGTACGTGAATTGATATATTTCTTCTCTCCCTCCCAGACGCTGTGTTCCTAATTCTGTACAAGGAGCTTTACTACAGACACATCTACGCCAAAGTCAGCGTGAGCATCACTGAGTCTCTACTCCCTGCAGGAATCTCTGTGTAGAATGAACTCCCTCAGCTTCATAGAGTCCAGTGAAAGCTGCTGAATAATGTCAACGTGTTAACATATTGAATTGCACCCCCCCCATATATCACGGCAAAGTGTGTGTGTGTGGTTGTATAGTTTGTTTATTACTATTGACTTGCACATACCAACAAAATTACCGCACACACAAACACCATGTGCAGTTTTGTATATGTGTTTTGGAAATACACAAACACACAACATCATCCCAACAAAAATTTTGTGATGTGTGTAGTAGTTGTTTTAATGTGTGTGTGTGTTTGTTATAGTTGTTTTAATGTGTGTGTGTGTGTGTGTGTGTTATAGTTGTTTAATGCGTGTGTGTGTTTGTTATAGTTGTTTAATGTGTGTTTTGTTGTTTACAGGGAGGACCGACGCTGGAGCAGAGATTCGAGTCCTATTACGACTGCAACGCGTTCATGATGGATTGAGAGATGGAGTGATGGAGGGAGGGAGGGAGTGGGATGGTGGGAGGGGAGGGGGGGGGATGGACCGAGATGGAGCGCTGAGATTGGAGGTGCGGGAGGAGTGAAGGATTGATGGATGCGAAGTGAAAGATGGAGAGTGCGGGGGAGGGAGGGAGTGAGGGAGGGATGGAAGGAGGGTGATGGATGGAGAGTGAAGGAGGGAGGGAGGGAGTGAAGGATTGATGGATGGAGAGTGAAGGATGGAGAGTGGAGGAGGGAGGGAGGGAGTGAAGGAATGATGGATGGAGAGTGAAGGATGGAGAGTGGAGGAGGGAGGGAGGGAGTGAAGGATTGATGGATGGAGAGTGAAGGATGGAGAGTGGAGGGAGGGAGGGAGGGAGTGAAGGATTGATGGATGGAGAGTGAAGGAGGGATGGAGAGTGAAGGAGGGAGTGAATTGCAGTTGACTGACTTGCCTCCTGGGTTTGTTAATTAATTCAAACAGACGCAGATGGTCCCGCCCCCCTGGAGCTCCCTAACCAATGGCTGTGGGATATCATCGATGAGTTCATTTACCAGGTAGCGCCCCCTTTGGGTTTTGTGCGGTTTTTCCTTCAGGCCTCTCTGCAGAACTGACAGTTTTATTTTGGGTATTCTTCAGAGATGGTATTGGGGGGGGGGGGGGGGGGGGGGTCTCGCTCTCTCTCTCTCTCTCTCTCTCTCTCTCTCTCTCTCTCTTTCTCTCTCTGTGTGTGAGTCTGTTCTCTTTCTGTCTGTGTCTCTCGCTCTCTGTCTCTCTCTCTCTCTCTCTGTGTCTCTCTGTTGTGAAAGACTCACTGGCGAAGCCTCGCTCTCTGTGTCTCTCTTGCTCTCTGTCTCTCTGTTCTTTTTCTGTCTGTGTCTCTCGCTCTTTCTGTGTCTCTGTTCTCTGTCTCTGTTCTCTTTCTCTCTCTGTGTCTCTCTTTCTCTCTCTGCATGACAGGTCACGCAAGTATCGTTGCCAAAGTTAATGCAGCTAAAAAAAAAAACACAGAAATATTTAACATTTCTATTTGTCTGTCTCTCTGTAACAAAAAAACAGCAGAACAGATGCATTGAAAGACCTCTAATCTTTTCTCCCTCCTCCTCCTCCTCCCTCTCTCCTCTCAGTTCCAGTCGTTCAGTCAGTACCGCTGTAAGATAGCGAAGAAGTCCGAGGAGGAGATCGAGTTCCTGCGGAACAATCCCAAGATCTGGAACGTGCACAGCGTTCTGAACGTGCTTCACTCACTGGTGGATAAGAGCAACATCAACAAGCAACTCGAGGTGTACACCAGCGGGAGGAGTGAGAGAGAGAGAGAGAGGGATGCGGGAGGAGAGAGAGAGATAGAGACTGATACGAGAGAGAGAACGCACACAATGAGACAAGAGAAACATCAAAAGCAAACTCGAGGTTTGTACACGTAGCGTGGAGGGAGAGAGAGAGAAGAGAAGAGAGCGACCCACGCACACACCTTGAGACCAAGCGCAAAACATCAACAAGCTACCTCGAGGTGTACCCCAGCAGGAGGAGAGAGAGCGAGAGCAGTGTGGAGAGAGAGAGCAGTGGAGAGAGAGAGAGAGAGAAGCGCACAGAGAGAGACAAGAGCAACATCAAGAAAGAACTCGAGCGTGTAGGACCAGGAGAGGAGAGAGAAGAGAGAGAGAGAGATAGGTGAGGAATGGAGGAGACAAGTACCCGAGGCTATGGAGAGAGGGGGGAGAGCGAAACGAGAGGAGGGAGGAGGGAGGACGGAGAGGAGGGGGGAGAGAGGATAGACGAGGAGGAGTAGGAGAGGGAGAGAGCGAGAGAGGAGAGGAAAGGAGGGAGAGGGAGGTGAGAGTAAGAAGAGAGGTGAGGCAGCGGAGGGGAGAGGGGAGAGGAGGGAGAGAGAGAGAGATTGAGAGAGAGAGGGGGGGGGGGAGGGAGAGAGAGAGCGAGAGGCAGAGAGAGAGGAGAGAGAGGGGTGAAGAGGTGTGAGGTCGAGGGGAGGAGGAGAGAGAGGGGAGTGAGGAGGAATGGAGAGCAGAGAGAGGGAGAGGGAGATAGAGAGGAGGAGATGGGAGGAAGGATGCGAGAGGAGAGAGAGAGGAGGTGAGGAGATGAGAGACGGGAGAGAGAGAGAGAGACGCAGCGGAAGAGAGAGAGGAGAGAGAGAGACGAGATGGGGAGAGGGAGAGAGAGAAGAGAGAGGGAGAGATAGGAGAGGAGGAGGGAGAGGAGAGGAGAGAGGATGAGTGAGCGACTAGGGGCCGGAGGTAGGGAAGGAGGGAAGAGGCTGAGGGCAGAGGAGTGAGAGAGAAGGAAGAGGAGAGGAGAGGATGAGGGGAGTGAAGCTCGAGGGGGTGGAAAGATGGATGCGAGGAGAGAGGAGGGATGTATAGGTGGAGAGGGAGAGGGCGGGGGGATGAGGGAGATGGGGACGGAGGTGAGGGAGGCTGAGAGGGGGGAGAGGAGGGAAGGATGAGATGCAGGAATTGGAGAGGAGAGAGAGAGGAGGAGCGTGTTGATGAGGATGGAGGGTTAGAGGGTGCGAGTGAGAGGAGAGAGTAGGGGAAGAAGGGAGGAGAGTGAGGATGAGGGAGCAGAGTGAGAGAGAGAAGCAAGAGAGAGGAGAGAGAGGAGAAGAGGGATGAGAGGAGAGGGAGAGAGGAGATAGGGAGGAGAGAGACGCACACACACTGAGACAAGAGCAGACATCAACAAGCAACTCGAGGTGTAAGAGAGAGCGGAGGCGAGAGAGAGAGAGGTGACGAAAGGAGAGAGGGAGAGGGAGACGAGTATGAGAGCAGGGTGAGGGAGGAGATTGAGGTGGAGAGCGAGGGAGCGAGAGAAAGAGGAGCGAGCGAGAGAGAGAGGAGAGAGAGAGGGAGAGAGAGAGAGGAGAGGAGAGAGGGAGAGAGAGATGAGAGGATGAGAGAGAGAGAGAGACGCACACACACTGAGACAAGAGCAACATCAACAAGCAACTCGAGGTGTACACCAGCGGAGGTGAGAGAGAGAGAGAGAGAGAGAGAGAGAGAGAGAGAGAGAGAGAGAGAGAGAGACAGCGGGCACACACTGAGACAAGAGCAAGAAACATCACAAGCAACTCAAAGCGCGGTACACAGCGCGAGGAGCGAGAGAGAGAGAGAGAGAGAGAGAGAGAGAGAGACGCACCCTGGAGACATGAGGACAAAGAGCCAACATCAACAAGCAACTCGAGGTGTACACCAGCGGAGGAGGAGGAGAGAGAGAGAGAGAAGAGACGAGGGAGAGGGTGTAGAGATGAGAGAGAGTTGCGCACACAACTGAGACAAGAGCAAAACATCAACAATCTCAACTGGAGACAAGGTGTGTGTGACACCAGCAAGCACCGTTGTAGGTGTACAGACAGAGTGGAGGAGAGAGAGACAGAGAGAGAGAGAGAGACAGACAGACAGAGGTGAGAGAGAGAGACACGCACACACACTGACAGAGACAGGAGCAACATCACTGGTGCTGGGGGTCTCTGCGTGCGTCTCCCCTGTGTTATTAACCCCTCGTTCCCCTCTCTGCAGGAGATCCTGAGAGTGTCTCGGGGGAGTAAGGACGCACTCCCTGTATGAGATGCTGGTCTCCCCTGTGTTATTAACCCCTCGTTCCCCCCCCTCTCTCTCTCTCTCTGCAGGAGATCCTGAGAGTGTCTCGGGGGAGTACGGACGGCACTCCCTGTATAAGATGTTTGGGTATTTCAGTCTGGTCGGTTTGCTGAGGCTGCACTCCCTGCTGGGAGATTACTACCAGGCGATCAAAGTGCTGGAGAACATCGAGCTGAACAAGAAGGCAAGGAACCAGCTCTGCTACAAACTGTACTGCAAACTGTACTGTAAACTGTACTGTAAACTGTACTGCAAACTCTCTCCTCTCCTGTGTATTGAGCTGTGACCCCCCCCTCTCTCTCTCTCCTCTCTCCCTCTCTCCCCCTCCTCTCCTGTGTATTGAGCTGTGACCCCCCCTCTCTCCTCTCTCTTACCCCTCTCGACACTGTGTATTGGGGAGCTGTGACCCCCTCTCGAACGGTATGGAGTGGTATATTGGGGGAGAGACGAGAAAGCTGTATATTGAGCTGTAACCCCCCCCTCTCTCTCTCTGTTCAGAGCATGTACTCGCGTGTCCCCGAGTGTCAGATCACCACCTATTACTACGTGGGCTTTGCTTACCTGATGATGCGCCGCTACCAGGACTCCATCCGCGTGTTCGCAAACATCCTGCTGTACATTCAGAGGACACGCAACATGTTCCAGAGGAGCACCTACAAATACGAGATGGTGAGAGAGAGAGAGCGAGCGAGAGAGAGGAAGATAGAGGCGAGAGAGAGAGAGAGAGAGAGAGAGAGACTGGAGAGAGCGCGGAGCGAGAGAGAAACAGAGAGAGAGAGCGAGCGAGAGAGCTCTCCACTGTAAAATCAGCTACAAACCTCCTTCAACCAAAGTCTATCTACAGGGCTGGGAATCAGACTCCCGCTGCACAGCAGTGTGATCCAGTCCTGCTTTCACTAGGAGTTTAATAATCAGACTCCCGCTGCACAGCGGTGTGATCCAGTCCTGCTTTCACTAGGAGTTTAATAATCAGACTCCCACTGCACAGCAGTGTGATCCAGTCCTGCTTTCACTAGGAGTTTAATAATAAGACAGACCTGAGCTTGTTAGCTAGACACACTGGGGGCTGATCAAGCTGGTAGCAGTGAAACCTGGACTGGATCACGCTGCTGTGCAATAGGAGTCTGATTCCCAGCCCTTGCTGTTGCTGAGGGAGTTCAGAGAGCTCTGCTGATTCATCAGTACTGTGGTTAGGCTCTAACTCCTCCCTCGTCTCTCCCTCCCTCCCTCGTCTCCCTCTTCCCTCCCTCTCTCTCAGATTAACAAGCAGAACGAACAGATGCACGGCCTGCTGGCCATCGCCCTCACCATGTACCCGATGAGGATCGATGAGAGCATCCACACCCAGCTCCGAGAGAAGTATGGGGACAAGATGCTGAGGATGCAGAAAGGGTGAGAGAGAGATGCTGACACACACACACACACACACACACACAAGAAGCATCCACACCCAGCTCAGAGAGAAGTACAGAGTTTTTAACACGCTGTTAAACTGAGATATCGCTACAATTAAAAAAATTACATTCTCTGTTCCAGGCTTTTCTCCTGAACCCTTATTTTGAGAATGGAGAGAGGGAGCGAGAGAGAGAGAGAGAGACATGTAGAGAGAGAGAGAGAGAGAGAGAGTGAGAGACATGTAGAGAGGGTTATAGAGAGACATACAGACACACAGCAAGTGAGGGAGAGATATAGAGAGACACACACATAGCTAGCGAGGGAGAGATATAGAGATTGAGATACAAAGACTGGATCAACACAGCAGTGAAAGTTACAGGAGCTGAAAGAAACAAAGAGTTTGTTGTTTCCTCCTGTAATGATGTCTTGTTGTTTCTCCTCTCTCTCAGGGATCCCCAGGTGTTCGAGGAGCTCTTCAGCTTCGCCTGTCCTAAGTTCCTGTCCCCCGTGGTGCCGAACTACGACACAGTGCACCCCAACTACCACAAGGAGCCTTTCCAGCAGCAACTCAAAGTGTTCACTGAGGAGGTGGAGCAGCAAGCACAACTCTCTACCATCCGCAGGTAAAAAGAGACTGAGAACGAACCCTGCTCTCCACCATCAGCAGGTACAGAGAGAGAGAAACCCACTCGCTGTCTCTCTCCTCACTGTAACCCTGCCCCCTGTCTCTCTCTATTCTATAACCCTGCTCCCTGTCTCTCTCCTCTCTCTCTCTCTCGCTCTGTAGTTTTCTGAAGCTCTACACCACCATGCCGGTAGCGAAGCTCGCTGGATTCCTTGACATGTCAGAGCAGGAGTTCCGGATCCAGCTGCTCGTCTTCAAGCACAAGATGAAGAACCTGGTCTGGACCAGTGGCGTGTCGGCGCTGCACGGGGAGTTCCAGTCTGCCTCCGAGGTGGACTTCTACATTGACAAGGTCAGGGGAAGGGTCATGTGGAGGGGGGGGAGTCAGGGATGGGGTTGGGAGCCCCATCACGTGTTCTCGGGGTTGCGGAAATGACAACTGGGAGGGGGGGAGGAGGAGACAGAGCCACGGGGCTGGGTCTCCGGGGGAGGTTCCCTGCATGAGCTTCGTCCAACCCTCGGGAGTCACTGAGGCCCTTTAGGTCACCGAGACGTCTTTCTTGGGACATTGTTAAGGTTAGTCAGTACTTCTTTGGGTGAGCGCAGGGGGAGTGACACGTCGGGCACGGGAAGGGAAGAGGGGAGAGAAGCGGGGTTTATAAGTAGACCAAGGATGTTCAGCTCGTCCTTCTGTCACAGAGGTCCTTTTGCGAGTGGCTCTCTTGCGGACAGGATCATGGCCCACATCCTGGTGAACTTCCAGGTCCCCTTCCCAGCGAGCCCCCCCCCCCCCCTCTCAGTGTTCGTTACTTTTTTGTCTCTGCTTCAGTCCTCCAGCGCTTTCTCCCCGCCTCATTCTCTCTCTCTGCGTTCCAGAGGTGTCTCATGGGGACCGCAGAGAGAAGATGTTGTCCACAATTCGCAAGAGGGTGTTTGTGCACAGAGTTCTCTGGGTTTCCAAAACGCTGCGAGTAAGAGAAGAGAAAAGGGTCGGAAACCTGACACTACGCACCAGAGGCGATCCATCTAAAGGTTTGACCAAGCGCAGTGACGCGTGCGCGAGCTCACAGGTCGAGTTTCCAGCGCTGGCTGTCTGGTCGACCACACCTGCGCAGAGGGCGTGTGACAATCACCCAGGACATGCGCGAACACAAAAGGTTCTGCTCACAACCGTCACAAGCATCTAGCGACTGTGGAGGTCCAATCTCCAGGACATGATCCACATCGCTGACACCAAGGTAGCCCGAAGATACGGAGACTTCTTCATTCGCCAGATCCACAAATTCGAAGAGGTGAGACCCGGACTGGCGAAGCCACTAGAGCCCCAAACTAGAGCTGCTCTGCTGGACTCGGTTTAGTTTCAATAACGCTGATGAAGGCACTAGAGCCCCAAACTAGAGCTGCTCTGCTGGACTCAGTTTAGTTTCAATAACGCTGATGAAGGCACTAGAGCCCCAAACTAGAGCTGCTCTGCTGGACTCAGTTTAGTTTCAATAACGCAGATGAAGGCACTAGAGCCCCAAACTAGCTGCTCTGCTGGACTCAGTTTAGTTTCTGACGACTTGCGACTTGGACTCGGTTTTTTTTGATCGCAACGAAGGCCGACCTGACCAAACTAGGAGCGGCTCTGCTGGGTTATGACAGCAGTTGGCGGAGGTGAACGGTGGAAGTCCACCCGATGCAGAGAGGTCCGCATCAGAACTTGAGAGGACCTGCTGAGCTCAGCAGTGAGGACAGAACCTGACTTTGACTCCCTAGAAGGGGGAAGGGGAGAGGTGTTACCCCGTGATCACATTTACTGTGTTGAATCTTTTTCAGAAGTACTGGACGGAAAACATCTGATTAAGTTATTGACCTCATCTTAACTGCCTGACTTAGATAGATGAGTGATGCAGACCATTCACTCCTGGAGGAGAAGGGGGGGAGAGGGGCTGATCCATTCTACTGTGTTGAATCAGTAGAAAAATGACCATTTGTTTTGTAGAACTGCAATAAAGTGATAAATTAGTGCTGACTGTCTCTCACACACACACACACACACAAACACAGCACCTTTACTTTTGTATCGCGACCTTAGATCTTGAAGAACACAAAAAGAAACTTGATGAAACAGAGCAGGGAAGCTGGAAGAGACGGAGAAAGGCTCTGGGCGGAAGCGTTTGTCGTTGGGATGCATTTCCAGTTTATTTTAGTGGTTTGTATTGGGTGGGGGAACCGATCACTTGTGAAAATGTCCCAGTTTGTTTTAAATGCAATAAAAAAAAATGAGCAAAAATAATAAATTCAGTGTGCTTTGGTGAAATTATCTAGCTGTCTGTCTACACACACACTATCCATGCACACAATATATCTATACACTATATCAATACACACACTACCAATACACACTATCTTTAGATAGAGCGAGATGTAGTTAAAAGGAGATAGAGATAACATATATATATATATATTATGTGTGTGCCGCCCCGCTTTTATTGAGGGCTTGTACCGTTTACACATCTGCAGCCATTGCCCGCCAAAAATGCGTCACCAGCACACAGCGGCGCGCACCGGGAGCAGCGCGAGCTGCCGATTCAAACTGGAGGAGTTCGAATCTCAACGGCTGAAGCGGCGCTGCCTGAATATTTCAGCGCGGAGTTAAAGATTAAAACAACGACAGCAAAGACACGAATAAATATAGTTTAAAACAATATACGCGGCTATAAATACAGGAGACGAGCCTCGCTTACACGCGGGGGGGGGGGGGGGGGGGGTCCTGGGAAAAATGTTAACGGGATATAATAAAAACAAAATGGTCAAGAAAAACAAAATGGTCAAGATTATGAAGCGGAATCTGAGGAGAAAATAAGTTATCAGGTAATTATTATTATTATTATTATTATTATTATTGGGATACGGGTGGCTTAATATATGTTTCTAATTATATTTACAAGTTTAAACACGAATGAATAAAACACTTTGGGTTTGAATTTTGTATTTTGCTAAATTGCGTTGATTTCTTATTAAGTCGGCGGCCGCTGTTGTGTTTTTTTTTTTTTAAAGTTTAAATATGAATGAAAACAATGTTATATTCGGGTGCGGGTTTTGTATTTTTTCGGTTAAAATGTGTGGAAAGTTGATTTCTTATTTAGCGGCGTCTTATTTAGAAACCGTTTTTAATTTGTTTTTTTGTTTTTTGGGGTGGTGGGGGGGTTGCCTGGACACGGCCCCGGGGAACCGCGCTGTTAAAACCAGTTTGCACTGGGAATGAGAAGCCTCTGAAGCAAGTGGGTTTTTCTAGTGGTTCCAGTCCCTGTTGTTTAAATCTCATTCTCGTATTATCCGCGCATTGCAATCTGAAGAAACCTCGCCAGCGCACTCGAGCAAATGCGATCCCGTGTAGGAGCAGCAGCGACACCTTCTTATTAACGCAACACAAGCGGCTGCTTTCATCGGCTCCTGGGCCGGTGTGTTGCTGCAGCACCTGGCTGTGCGGTTTATCCCGACGTCACGCCCTAGAGACACGCCCCCCCCCCCCCCCCCCCATCGACCCCCCCGCCCCCCCGATGCCGCTCACTCCCCCCCCCATTTCCACGCGCCTGTCTCTCGCATCCTTCATTTATAAAAGCCTCTCCCGGGGACAACGTCCCTCGTTTTTAAAGTTTTCCACAGCGCACTTTACAAAGAGCGGCCCTGAGAGAGAGGAGAGACGAGAGGGGTGGCAGCCGCAGGTTTTCAAAAAAGGTGAGTTTAAAAAAACATTACTGTCCTTCTTAAAGTCGAGGGCGATGTAATAATAACCCGACTGCACGAAACAAGAGTTTATTAGATTGCAAGAGAAGAAGGAAAGAAGAGAAGAGAAAAGAAAGAAAGAAAGAAAAGGTTTAGTTTCGGTTTCAGGTTCAAACGAGCGACACGAGATCAGTTGTTACAGTTCGTAGTTTTTGTTTGTTTTGTTTTTTTTTTTTTTTTTTTTTTTTTACAATCTTATTTGATAAAATAAACGCTATTTTCTTTATAATACGTCTTGACGTTGCCTGCTTTATTGAGTGGGATAATCTGCAGTATAAAATACATGACCACACCCGTCTGTGATTACAAAGTGAAAGTAAAATAAAACAACAATAAATAAAACGCGCGTTAGTGTCTCAGCAGCAGCTGTGGCTTTCATTTCTAAGAGGAGCAAACTGTTCTTTCTCTAACAGGGCGGGGGATCATGGCTGAAGAAACTGTTTCTCAAGAGCTGCGCAGCGCCTCTGAGCTGAGGATCGTCCTGCTTGGGAGAGGAAGGGCTGGGAAGAGTGAAGCAGGAAACACTATCCTGGGAAGAGAGGAGGGAAGATCGGGATTCATCTTCTCTGCTGTAACAAAGGAGTGTGAGAAGGGAACAGGGGAAGTGTCTGGGAGACGGGTCACTGTGGTCAACACTCCAGACTTGTTACACGCAGACCGGGTTGAGATTGAGAGATGTGTTTCTCTGTCTGCCCCGGGACCCCACGCTTTCCTCCTGGTGATACCCGTGTATACAAAAGAAATGACTGACTCTCAACGTGAGTTTCTAGTAGAAGTGTATTACAAACCCTTTGATAAAGTGCAGGAGCTGTTTGGTGAGAGAGCTGTGAGGAACACGATGATCCTTTTCACCCACGGGGATTATCTGGAAGGCAAGACAATTGAACAGCGCATTGAGGAAGCTGGTGAGGAGTTCCAGCAGCTTGTTGAGAAATGTGGGAACAGGTATCATGTTCTCAACACTGAGGACAGGAGCGATCGCACTCAGGTCACACAGCTCCTGGACAAGATAGACAACATGGTGAAGGGAAGTGGAGGCTGCTACCTCCCAATATCATCTGAGATTTACCAGGAGGTAGAAGAAAGGATTAGACTAAAGGAACAGGAGCTGAATAAGAAACACAAAGAGGAGCTGAGCAGGAAAGAAGAAGAGATGAAACAGAAATATGAGGAGGAACAGAGGAGGAGAGAAGAGGAGATGAAACAGAAACATGAGGAGGAACAGAGGAGGAGAGAAGAGGAGATGAAACAGAAATATGAGGAGGAACAGAGGAGGAGAGAAGAGGAGATGAAACAGAAATATGAGGAGGAACAGAGGAGGAGAGAAGAGGAGCTGATGGAGAAGTTGAGGAAGGAAATGAAGGAAGAGGAGCTGGAGAAAGAGGCAGAGGAATCCAAGCTGCCTGTCAGGAGAAGGAACAGCATTGAAGGATATCGTCCCGACTGTAAGTATTCCTTTTATTCCCCCCGACTGTCAGTTCAGTAAAATCATCTTTCTGAGGCAAATACGAAGTTCAGACTTTCTGTGCGACCTCTTGAGGCAAAGTCATTGCGAGCTTACCTGCTGTATTGATCTGCAGTCAGTCTTTGTTATTAATCGTGACATTGAAGCTTGCTTGCAGCTCTACAGCAAAGAAACACTGACTGATGCTTTAAATAATAGCAAATAAACTATTAGAAAAAGTAAATCTCTCTGCGTCCTGTCACTCTGTATAAAGTGTGTTTTTCAATATTGTAGAACACTGCAGTAATATTTCATGTAGAAATCTGGCTTGCAGGTTAATCATAGAATATCTGTGGTGCTTTAGAGACATCGTTAGCAGAGTCAAGCACAGTCACAGAGGTGACATTTCACTTTTCTGAAACAATAAACTTGTTGTTTTTCAGTGTCTGGAGGTGAAGGAGAGGCTCCCCTTGCAGATAACCAATGAGAGCAGGCGCTGCGATCGGGACAGTATTGCACACAGTAGCAGAAGCAATAGAGGCAGCACCACAGGAACCCAGTCAAGAGCAGTGAGACAGGGGGTGGTGCTATTGAACAGGGGGTGGGGTTATTGAACAGGGGGTGGAGTTTAAGGGTTAACCTTGATGCTATAACCACATGTATATTTTACACATTTTAAATGAAAGACAACAGTTCAAACTCTTCTTGTATTGTGCATGTGTGTATTGTTGATAAGATGTATTTGTAATCAAGATAAACACCTTTTAAAATAAACAGAGCCCTGTTGTGTTCTTATGAAGATGTGTATCAATAACCAGCGGGCGTGTTGCCCTTGCTCTCCAGCTGCTTCAGTGTTGAAAACATCCAACTCTCTTACAAACAGCATGTGTGCGTGCGTGAGGCTCCATTACAAAACACCACTGCGTTCTTTCACTGAAATAATAACACATCGCAGGATTGGGTTCAGTTCTGTTTTTTTAAACATTTTTTCAATTTCTGTTGCTTTTTTAAATCATTTTCCCAATTCCAGTTCCTCTCGAAGGAATCCGAATTGGAACAGATTTTAGAGGCATTTTAATAATCGCTGCGATGGTTCAGCCGCTTGCATTGGAAGACGATTTTAATGGACAAACAGACAGACAGACAGCGACTTCAACTGAACTCGTGTGGTCTGCTGTTAGAAGCCTGTTTAATACTGCTGATGGCAAACTGTATTGATCACACACACACACAGACTGAGATGCACACACACACACACACACAGACTGAGATGCACACACAGACACACACACACACACACACACACACACACAGATTGAGATGCAGATGATAAACGCCTCTTTCAATGGGGATTATTCCCTGTGTTGTTGTTCAGTGTGTGATCAGCCCCTTCATTAAAGCAGGTGGGAGTCCCAGGGAGCAGGTTCTGGTTGGCAGCGCTGGCCTGGGATACAGGGAGGGGAAGGGTGCTGGTGTTGGTTCAGCTCTCACCTGGTCCCAGCTTGCAGTGGGATGACACGCCTCTCCTATCTGCTGCTGGGCACATATTGCACTGTTCAGTATCCCACTCATTGTGAGGGACTCTGTAACAGAACAGCAGGTTCTGGTCTCGCTGCTGCGGTTTTATATCAGGCTGCTGTTAATGTTAACCCATTCAGACCCCACTGTCTTGTTACTGTCCCCCCTTTCCCTTGTTATGATGCGCGCAATCACCCGCAACGCTTCTTCCTGCAGTCACTCGCATGCACGGGGTTTATTTTTTGCATTGATTGTATTTGTGAATCTGCGTTGCTTTGGCTGCGAGTTCAGAAAGCCGCTCTTCAGTCGCTTCATTCTCGATGCCTGTGCTGAGTGCGCGCATTGCAGCGGTCCCGCTCCGGGGCTGTATTTGAGGGTTCACCGCTCCGCATCAAACCCACAGTAATGCCACCTGTTCAAACCCCGATACACGCCTCCCTGACGCTGCAGACGGGAGCAACTCGGGGGGAGAGAAAATGAGGGCTCTGACTGCTGAAGAGGAGAGAACTGGTAGGAGAAGCCCCGGGGTTACTGCTGCTTGTACCCACACCTGTAAGTCCGCGCTTTTATTGAGGGCTTGTACCGTTTACACATCTGCAGCCATTGCCCGCCAAAAATGCGTCACCAGCACACAGCGGCGCGCACCGGGAGCAGCGCGAGCTGCCGATTCAAACTGGAGGAGTTCGAATCTCAACGGCTGAAGCGGCGCTGCCTGAATATTTCAGCGCGGAGTTAAAGATTAAAACAACGACAGCAAAGACACGAATAAATATAGTTTAAAACAATATACGCGGCTATAAATACAGGAGACGAGCCTCGCTTACACGCGGGGGGGGGGGGGGGGGGGGGTCCTGGGAAAAATGTTAACGGGATATAATAAAAACAAAATGGTCAAGATTATGAAGCGGAATCTGAGGAGAAAATAAGTTATCAGGTAATTATTATTATTATTATTATTATTATTGGGATACGGGTGGCTTAATATATGTTTCTAATTATATTTACAAGTTTAAACACGAATGAATAAAACACTTCGGGTTTGAATTTTGTATTTTGCTAAATTGCGTTGATTTCTTATTAAGTCGGCGGCCGCTGTTGTGTTTAAATGTCTTTTTTTAAAGTTTAAATATGAATGAAAACAATGTTATATTCGGGTGCGGGTTTTGTATTTTTTTGGTTAAAATGTGTGGAAAGTTGATTTCTTATTTAGCGGCGTCTTATTTAGAAACCGTTTTTAATTTGTTTTTTTGTTTTTTGGGGTGGGGGGGGGGTTGCCTGGACACGGCCCCGGGGAACCGCGCTGTTAAAACCAGTTTGCACTGGGAATGAGAAGCCTCTGAAGCAAGTGGGTTTTTCTAGTGGTTCCAGTCCCTGTTGTTTAAATCTCATTCTCGTATTATCCGCGCATTGCAATCTGAAGAAACCTCGCCAGCGCACTCGAGCAAATGCGATCCCGTGTAGGAGCAGCAGCGACACCTTCTTATTAACGCAACACAAGCGGCTGCTTTCATCGGCTCCTGGGCCGGTGTGTTGCTGCAGCACCTGGCTGTGCGGTTTATCCCGACGTCACGCCCTAGAGACACGCCCCCCCCCCCCCCCCCCGCCCCCCGCCCCCCCCCCCCCCCCCCCCGGACAGAGAGGACCTCGCCTGTAAAAATTTCCTCATTTTTGACGCGGGGACATGCGCCCTGTACAGAGAGGGGAGAGAGAGAGAGAGAGAGAGAGAGAGAGAGAGAGAGAGAGAGAGGGAGGGGGTGGCAGCCGCAGGTTTTCAAAAAGGTGAGTTTAAAAACATTACTGTCTTATTAAAGTCGAGGGCGGTGTAATAATAACCCGACTGCATCGAAACAAGAGTTTTATTAGATTGCAGGAAAGAACGAAAGAAAGAGAAAGAAAGAAATGGTTTAGTTTCGGTTTCAGGTTCAAACGAGCTCAGTTGTTACAGATTTTTTTTACAATCTTATTCGATAAAATAAACGCTATTTTCTTTATAATACGTCTCGACGTTGCCTGCTTTATTGAGTGGGATAATCTGCAGTATAAAATACATGACCACACCCGTCTGTGATTACAAAGTGAAAGTAAAATAAAACAACAATAAATAAAACGCGCGTTAGTGTCTCAGCAGCAGCCCTGGCTTTCATTTCTAAGAGGAGCAAACTGTTCTTTCTCTAACAGGGCGGGGGATCATGGCTGAAGAAACTGTTTCTCAAGAGCTGCGCAGCGCCTCTGAGCTGAGGATCGTGCTGCTTGGGGGAAACTGGCCTGGGAAGAGTGCAGCAGGAAACACCATCCTGGGCAGAGAGGAGTTCAGAACAGGAATCAACCCCTCTGGAAGAATGAGGGAGTGTGAGAAGAGAACAGGGAAAGTGTCTGGGAGACGGGTCACTGTGGTCGACACTCCACGCTTGTTAGACACAGACCGGGTTGAGATTGAGAGATGTGTTTCTCTGTCTGCCCCGGGACCCCACGCTTTCCTCCTGGTGATACCCGTGTATACAAAAGAAATGACTGACTCTGTCCGTGAGTTTATAGTAGAAGAGTGTTGCAAACCCTTTGATAAAGTGCAGGAGCTGTTTGGTGAGAGAGCTGTGAGGAACACGATGATCCTTTTCACCCGCGGGGATTATCTGAGAGGCAGGACGATTGAGCAGCACATTGAGGAAGCTGGAGAGAAGCTCCAGCAGCGTGTTGAGAAATGTGGGAACAGGTATCATGTTCTCAACAATGAGGACAGGAGCGATCGCACTCAGGTCACACAGCTCCTGGACAAGATAGACAACATGGTGAAGGGAAGTGGAGGCTGCTACCTCCCAATATCATCTGAGATTTACCAGGAGGTAGAAGAAAGGATGAGACTAAAGGAACAGGAACTGAATAAGAAATACAAAGAGGAGCTGAGCAGGAAAGAAGAGGAGATGAAACAGAAATATGAGGAGGAACAGAGGAGGAGAGAAGAGGAGCTGATGAAGAAGTTGAGGAAGCAAATGAAGGAAGAGGAGCTGGAGAAAGAGGCAGAGGAATCCAAGCTGCCTGTCAGGAGAAGGAACAGCAATGAAGATCGTCGTCCCAGCTGTAAGTTTGTCTAAGATTTTTCTGAAAATAATATTTAGAAAACTTTCACAGGCTCTCACAAGGCCATAATGGAACTGAATGACTCTCACAGTTTAATAACATTTTGAAACCCTTAACTGTGTTATGAAGTTACATGAATACATGCTGTGTGAGGAGGGAATGGACCTGTCTTCCTCTAGCTAATAATGCCTGTTATATATACAGTGTATGCTGTGTGAGGTGGGAATGGACCTGTCTTCCTCTAGCTAATAATGGCTGTTATATATACAGTGTATGCTGTGTGAGGTGGGAATGGACCTGTCTTCTTCTTTTGCAGTGTCTGAAAGCAAAGTGGAGAACGAATCAGAGGGATCCAAGCTGCCTGTCAAGAGAAGAATGAGCAAGGAGATCAACCCCCCCGAGAGTGAGTGAGATTGAAATTGTTCTTCTAGGATAGAAATGAGTTTGTTCCATCAAGGTGAAATAATACAGAACTGATCCCTAATTGTAAGATTTCAGCCGACGCTTATTCTGGTGGTATAGTACAGTGTATGTTGTGTCACTTGGGAATATGTCTATATATATAATATTTTGTTGTTATTTACAGTGTCTGGAGTGTGAAGGAGAGGCTCCCCTTGCAGATAACCAAGCGCCTCCCAGCCCCCCTGAGCTGAGGATGGTGCTGCTTGGGAAGACTGGGGCTGGGAAGAGTGCAGCAGGAAACACCATCCTGGGCAGAGAGGAGTTCAGATCTGAAGCCAGCTCCTCTGCAGTAACGAGGGAGTGTGAGAAGAGAAAAGGACAAGTGGCTGGGAGACCTGTTGCTGTGATCGACACTCCAGAGCTCTCTCAGGACAAACTCCAGATTAGGAGCTGTGTCTCTCTGTCTGCCCCGGGACCCCACGCTTTCCTCCTGGTGATACCGGTGGGCCGATTCACAGAGGAAGAGAGGAGAGCGGTGGAGACAGTCCAGGAGATATTCAGTGAGGAGGCTGTGAGGAGCTACACGATGCTGCTTTTCACACACGGTGACAAACTGAAAGGCAAGACCATTGAGGATTATATTCAGAGAGGCAGCAAGGAGCTCCAGCAGCTTGTTGAGAAATGTGGGAACAGGTATCATGTTCTCAACAATCAGGACAGGAGCGATCGCACTCAGGTCACACAGCTCCTAGACAAGATAGACAACATGGTGAAGGGAAGTGGAGGCTACTACACTGTGGAGATGTACCTAGAGGAGAAAATTAGACAAAAGGAACAGGAGCTGAATAAGAAACACAAAGAGGAGCTGAGCAGGAAAGAAGAGGAGATGAAACAGAAATATGAGGAGGAACAGAGGAGGAGAGAAGAGGAGCTGATGGAGAAGTTGAGAAAGCAGAAGAAAGTGTCTGGAGGAGCCCGGGGCACTATAGAGAAACGGGAAGGAGAGACTCCCTTTGCCGACAGCCAAGTGCCTTCAACAGAACAAACACATGAGAAGAATAAGGAGGAGCCGCCAGAGGAACCCAAGCTGCCTGTCAGGAGAAGACAAAGCATTGAAGACGACCCTCTCAACAGTAAGTTTGGCTTAAATCTTCTTTTCGAGTTTCAAATCTCAGTGGCTTCCCTCTTCTCATGTGGCTCTTATAACTGTTCTTGCACCCAATGCTAGTAATGAACAGCTTGTGTAAAAAGAACAGCACTTTGTCACGTTATGTAGCGTAATATTTAGTTCTTTCCTGAGAACGTGTCAAACTCTGTGTTTTACACCTACTTTTCAGTTATTATCCAACTGCTTTTCTTTTTCAGTGTCTGGAGGTGAAGGAGAGGCTCCCCTTGCAGATAACCAAGTGTCTCCCAGCCCCTGGGAAGGGAAAGAAAGGGCCAGTGAAGTGAGACTAAGGAAGAAGAGAGAAGAGCAGATTGACAGGGTGGGATATGAAAAGAGCAAACTGCTAAAGGAGAGGCCAGGAGAGCTGGAGCTACAACTGGAGCTGAGGAGAGAGAGGGAGAAATCCAGAGTGCTGGAGCGGGAGCTGAAGAGAGCACAAGAGGGGGAGCAAGAGCTGAAGAAACAGAGGGAGAAAATGAGAGAGCTGGAGGAGGAGCAGAGGAGAGACAGAGAGAAATGGAGAGAGCTGGAAGCGGAGCTGAGGAGAGAGAAAGAGAAAAGGAGAGAGCTGGAGGAGGAGCAGGAGAGAGAGAGGGAGAAAAGGAGAGAGCTGGAGGAGGAGCTGAGGAGAGGCAGAGAGGGGACAGAAAAGGGGGAGCTGCGGAGAGAAAGAGGGGAGAGCAAAAGAAAACCAAAAATGACTTTTAAAGTTGAATTCGAAGATGAGTAGGATTAGGAGCAGCGTTCCCATATATACATCACTGATAAAGCCACAGCCCAGAGTTTACTTCAATACAATACAATGCATTTACATAATGATGCATCAGCTCAGTCTGCTTCAATGATTCTCTTTCCTTTCCTTGGACTTGTGAAGGAAAAACAAACAATGTATAATATATTTCAATTATGATTTATTTTTTCAATTTTTAAAAGGAACTCAAATGTTTACAGCAAGCCTGTATTTCCTACCTTTAAAAACACACAGGAAAGGAAAAAAGCTTCATCCGCCAACATGGAGAACTTCAGGGGGAACGCAGGAATGGTTTATTGTTAATTCTTCATTTTAGCAAAGGCTTTTTATCCAAAGAGGCTTCCAGAGACTAGGGGGGTGAACTCTGGATCACCAACAACTGCTGCTGCTGCAGAGTCTCTTCCAATAGGACCTCGTTTGTTTGACGTCTCGTCCGAAGGACGGAGCACAAGGAGGTGAAGCGACTCGCTCAGGGTCGCACACACACGCACACACACACACACGCACACACACACACACACACACACACCTATTTATCCAGGGCTGTCCCGCTTGGGGAACACCCCAGTATCAAGACCCCTTTCTTTAACCTCTGGACCAGCAAAGCAGCTGTTCTCCCAAAGAAACATCATTCCAGGAAGGGAAAGGTTTTTGCAAGCCTGCTGTTATCCTCCCAAGAAGGGAGGCAATTCTAACACATTCAAACAACAACATCTAACTGATAGAACCGACAGGGTACCAGATTCACAGCAGGGGTTGGTTTGTGACGTCCAGCTGTGGTGGACCAAGACCACCGAGTAAAAAGGAAACTTCTCAACTGGCGACACTCGCCTCCCTTCACCCGACAGCAAAGGAAAAGCTAGAGATAAAACAGAGATAAAATAGGTGGAGGGCGACCCCTTGTGGAAGAAGCACGAAGGACACGTTTTCCAGCAGTGCTTATGAGAAGAGACAAAATACAAGCAAAGAAACTAAGATCATTCTTAAAACATCTCGATTTAAAAATCACAAACTATGAGAATTTCACTCTCCTATCCCCTACACACCCAAAATACCACTGTCAGCAAATTTGCTAAGAAAGACTCCAAACAAAAACACGCCCAGATATATCTGGTATGTAAAGAAAGGAAATTCCTTCAAGGGAACGTGACAGAAATGTGGAATAAACTATAAAATACCAGCAAGAGTTATATCCTTTTAAAATGTTTTTTAATTCGTAACTTTGAATCCTTTGAAATACTTTGAAAACCATCAATACTCCCAAAAAAAACCCAAAAATTCTAAAACCCTACAAGATTCAACCGTCAGGGCAGGAGTAGCAGAGAACTCAAATAAACGGCTTACCTCACCCCCTGTGCCACTCCAGGGCTCACAGCTGCATTGGGGGTGAACGAGAGTATCATTGAACTTCATATGATGTGAACGACGACTCTCGCCAGAAGCGATAGGATGCACCAAATCTGTAGAAATGTCATGTGCCCCCGCCCACCCCCAACCCCATATGATGACACGACATTTCCTGTTGGGGTGACATTAAAAGCCAACTGGCTTTCTTACCTAAAGACACATCCAAGTGTTCTTGTGTTCTCGTCCTTTTTTTATGTGATTTGGAAAAGCTTCTTCAAACAGCTCATTATAATAACATGCTGTTAAATATGATTGTGTTTGTCTCCAGGGCTGCGTATCCAGAGCCGTGCTTTCTACTGCACAGTGTCAGGTTTGAGTAGAGCACTGTGAGCCTCATTGGAAGCTGGAACTCGCTGGGAAATGCACTCTTTATCAATGGATTTGAATCAGTGTCTAGAAACCACTGCGAGCTGGTAAAATCTGTCTGCAGAATCACAGTTACAGATGAATAGCTGTGAATCTAGCAGGCAGTGTGTTCCAATGGTTAAAGTCCAGGGCTTGGAACCTTCTTCTACCAGAATCCCCCCACTGCCCCTGGACATCTGACCCAACCTAATGGTGTACCTGAAACATTCCACCCTTCCCCCCTCCTTTCACAAATTCCTTACTAAACATTGTAAAACCGCACCCAAATGATCGTTGGTTGATACTGCTATAATGTTCGGTTCACAGCACCAACTAAGACGTAGCTTTGCAGTAAACTAATGTGATCCATCTGCATCTCCATCCATTTGCGTTTATTTCCATCTGATGATGTAGATATCCTTCTGAATGGTGTTGTCATTGCTGAAGTGTAATGCTGTGCCAGGGATCAGCTCATTTTGCCTGTCCAGCGCATCAGCACACAGAACATGTTCTGCTGGCTCCGTGTGTCAACCCAGTGTATTGTCTGTTCTCAGATTCCCTGAGACAGCGTTGTAAAAGAGATGTCTACTCAGGAGATAATAAAGTCATAAATCTGGGGTACACAATAATATCACACTTTTAAAACCTCGTCCCGTTTTTATTTTCCATTTCTCTGAACGCATATTCTGGTGTAAAATGCTGTTGCCCTCAGCAGGTGTGAAAGCTGCTAATGAGATCCTCATCATTGCTGTGTTTTATCAGCACTAGAGACACAAAGCTTACAGCTGTGCAATTCTGAAGCCTTTATTGAAGTCTATGGTCTATTGCAGTCACTCGCATGCACGGGGTTTATTTTTTGCATTGATTGTATTTGTGAATCTGCGTTGCTTTGGCTGCGAGTTCAGAAAGCCGCTCTTCAGTCGCTTCATTCTCGATGCCTGTGCTGAGTGCGCGCATTGCAGCGGTCCCGCTCCGGGGCTGTATTTGAGGGTTCACCGCTCCGCATCAAACCCACAGTAATGCCACCTGTTCAAACCCCGATACACGCCTCCCTGACGCTGCAGACGGGAGCAACTCGGGGGGAGAGAAAATGAGGGCTCTGACTGCTGAAGAGGAGAGAACTGGTAGGAGAAGCCCCGGGGTTACTGCTGCTTGTACCCACACCTGTAAGTCCGCGCTTTTATTGAGGGCTTGTACCGTTTACACATCTGCAGCCATTGCCCGCCAAAAATGCGTCACCAGCACACAGCGGCGCGCACCGGGAGCAGCGCGAGCTGCCGATTCAAACTGGAGGAGTTCGAATCTCAACGGCTGAAGCGGCGCTGCCTGAATATTTCAGCGCGGAGTTAAAGATTAAAACAACGACAGCAAAGACACGAATAAATATAGTTTAAAACAATATACGCGGCTATAAATACAGGAGACGAGCCTCGCTTACACGCGGGGGGGGGCGGGGGGGGGGGTCCTGGGAAAAATGTTAACGGGATATAATAAAAACAAAATGGTCAAGATTATGAAGCGGAATCTGAGGAGAAAATAAGTTATCAGGTAATTATTATTATTATTATCGGGTGGCTTAATATATGTTTCTAATTATATTTAAAAGTTTAAACACGAATGAATAAAACACTTCGGGTTTGAATTTTGTATTTTGCTAAATTGCGTTGATTTCTTATTAAGTCGGCGGCCGCTGTTGTGTTTAAATGTCTTTTTTTTTTTTTAAATATGAATGAAAACAATGTTATATTCGGGTGCGGGTTTTGTATTTTTTTGGTTAAAATGTGTGGAAAGTTGATTTCTTATTTGGCGGCGTCTTATTTAGAAACCGTTTTTAATTTGTTTTTTTGTTTTTTGGGGGGTGGGGGGGTTGCCTGGACACGGCCCCGGGGAACCGCGCTGTTAAAACCAGTTTGCACTGGGAATGAGAAGCCTCTGAAGCAAGTGGGTTTTTCTAGTGGTTCCAGTCCCTGTTGTTTAAATCTCATTCTCGTATTATCCGCGCATTGCAATCTGAAGAAACCTCGCCAGCGCACTCGAGCAAATGCGATCCCGTGTAGGAGCAGCAGCGACACCTTCTTATTAACGCAACACAAGCGGCTGCTTTCATCGGCTCCTGGGCCGGTGTGTTGCTGCAGCACCTGGCTGTGCGGTTTATCCCGACGTCACGCCCTAGAGACACGCCCCCCGCCCCGCCCCCCCCCCCCCCCCCCGCCTGTCTCTCGCTTCCTCATTTTTAAAAGCCTCGCCACAGCGCCCCTGTACAGAGAGAGAGAGGAGAGAGAGAGAGAGAGAGAGGGAGGGGTGGCAGCCGCAGGTTTTCAAAAAGGTGAGTTTAAAAACATTACTGTCTTATTAAAGTCGAGGGCGGTGTAATAATAACCCGACTGCATCGAAACAAGAGTTTTATTAGATTGCAGGAAAGAACGAAAGAAAGAGAAAGAAAGAAATGGTTTAGTTTCGGTTTCAGGTTCAAACGAGCTCAGTTGTTACAGATCATAGTTTTTTTTTTTTTTTTTTTTTTTTTTTACAATCTTATTCGATAAAATAAACGCTATTTTCTTTATAATACGTCTCGACGTTGCCTGCTTTATTGAGTGGGATAATCTGCAGTATAAAATCCATGACCACACTCGTCTGTGATTACAAAGTGAAAGTAAAATAAAACAACAATAAATAAAACGCGCGTTAGTGTCTCAGCAGCAGCCCTGGCTTTCATTTCTAAGAGGAGCAAACTGTTCTTTCTCTAACAGGGCGGGGGATCATGTCTGAAGAAACTGTTTCTCAAGAGCTGCGCAGCGCCTCTGAGCTGAGGATCGTGCTGCTTGGGGGAAACTGGGCTGGGAAGAGTGCAGCAGGAAACACCATCCTGGACAGAGCGGAGTCTATATCTGGATTCAGCTTCTCTGCAAGAACGAGGGAGTGTGAGAAGAGAACAGGAGAAGTGTCTGGGAGACAGGTCACTGTGGTCAACACTCCAGACTTGTTAGACACAGACCGGGTTGAGATTGAGAGATGTGTTTCTCTGTCTGCCCCGGGACCCCACGCTTTCCTCCTGGTGATACCCGTGTATACAAAAGAAACGATTGCCTCTCACCGTGAGTCTATAGTAGAAGAGTATTACAAAGCCTTTGATAAAGTGCAGGAGCTGTTTGGTGAGAGAGCTGTGAGGAACACGATGATCCTTTTCACCCACTGGGATTATCTGAGAGGCAGGACGATTGAGCAGTACATTGAGGAAGCTGGTGAGAAGCTCCAGCAGCTTGTTGAGAAATGTGGGAACAGGTATCATGTTCTCAACACTGAGGACAGGAGCGATCGCACTCAGGTCACACAGCTCCTGGACAAGATAGACAACATGGTGAAGGGAAGTGGAGGCTGCTACCTCCCAAATGAGATTTACCAGCAGGTAGAAGAAAGGATTAGACTAAAGGAACAGGAGCTGAGTAAGAAACACAAAGAGGAGCTGAGCAGGAAAGAAGAGGAGATGAAACAGAAATATGAGGAGGAACAGAGGAGGAGAGAAGAGGAGATGAAACAGAAATATGAGGAGGAACAGAGGAGGAGAGAAGAGGAGATGAAACAGAAATATGAGGAGGAACAGAGGAGGAGAGAAGAGGAGATGAAACAGAAATATGAGGAGGAACAGAGGAGGAGAGAAGAGGAGCTGAAATTGAGGAGGAAAATGAAGGAAGAGGAGCTGGAGAAAGAGGCAGAGGAATCCAAGCTGCCTGTCAGGAGAAGGAACAGCAATGATGGAGATCGTCCCAACTGTAAGTATTCCTTTTATTCCCCCCGACTGTCAGTTCAGTAAAATCATCTTTCTGAGGCAAATATGAAGTTCAGTCTTTCTGTGGGACCTCTTGAGGCAAAATTATTATTCCAAGCTGCCTGTCAGGAGAGGGAACACCATCCAATTCTTACCCTCCAGGAGTAAGTTTGTTTAAGATTGTTCTGAAAATAATATTTACAAAACTTTCACAGGCTCTCACAAGGCCATAATGGAACTGAATGAGTCTCAGTTTAATAACATGAAGTTTGTATGAAACTGTGTGAGGTGGGAATGGACCTGTTCCTCTAGCTTAATGGCTGTTAATACAGTGTATGCTGTGTGAGGTGGGAATGGACCTGTCTTCCTCTAGCTAATAATGGCTGTTATATATACAGTGTATGCTGTGTGAGGTGGGAATGGACCTGTCTTCCTCTAGCTAATAATGGCTGTTATATATACAGTGTATGCTGTGTGAGGTGGGAATGGACCTGTCTTCCTCTAGCTAATAATGGCTGTTATATATACAGTGTATGCTGTGTGAGGTGGGAATGGACCTGTCTTCCTCTAGCTAATAATGGCTGTTATATATACAGTGTATGCTGTGTGAGGTGGGAATGGACCTGTCTTCCTCTAGCTAATAATGGCTGTTATATATACAGTGTATGCTGTGTGAGGTGGGAATGGACCTGTCTTCCTCTAGCTAATAATGGCTGTTATAGATACAGTGTATGCTGTGTGAGGTGGGAATGGACCTGTCTTCCTCTAGCTAATAATGCCCGTTATATATACAGTGTGTGCTATGTGAGGTGGGAGTGGACCTGTCTTCTTTTGCAGTGCCTGAAAGCAAAGTGGAGAGCAAGGTGTTCAACCCCCCCAGCAGTGAGTGAGATTGAAATTGTTCTTCTAGGATAGAAATGAGTTTGTTCCATCAAGGTGAAATAATACAGAACTGAACCCTAATTGTAGGGTTTCAGCCAACGCTTATTCTGGTGGTAAGTAAGCTTGTTTTTCACTTTGGTTATGATATATATATTTTTTGGTTCTTTTTCAGTGTCTGGAGGTGAAGGAGAGGCTCCCCTTGCAGATAACCAAGCGCCTCCCAGCCCCCCTGAGCTGAGGATGGTGCTGCTTGGGAAGACTGGGGCTGGGAAGAGTGCAGCAGGAAACACCATCCTGGGCAGAGAGGAGTTCAGATCTGAAGCCAGCTCCTCTGCAGTAACGAGGGAGTGTGAGAAGAGAAAAGGACAAGTGGCTGGGAGACCTGTTGCTGTGATCGACACTCCAGAGCTCTCTCAGGACAAACTCCAGATTAGGAGCTGTGTCTCTCTGTCTGCCCCGGGACCCCACGCTTTCCTCCTGGTGATACCGGTGGGCCGATTCCCAGAGGAAGAGAGGAGAGCGGTGGAGACAGTCCAGGAGATATTCAGTGAGGAGGCTGTGAGGAGCTACACGATGCTGCTTTTCACACACGGTGACAAACTGAAAGGCAAGACCATTGAGGATTATATTCAGAGAGGCAGCAAGGAGCTCCAGCAGCTTGTTGAGAAATGTGGGAACAGGTATCATGTTCTCAACACTGAGGACAGGAGCGATCGCACTCAGGTCACACAGCTCCTGGACAAGATAGACAACATGGTGAAGGGAAACAACGGCAGCTACTACACCAGTGAGATGTACCAGCAAGCAGAAGAGAAGGCTGGAGAAGTGAGGCTAAGGAAGAAGAGAGAAGA
Source organism: Polyodon spathula (assembly GCF_017654505.1). Classification (NCBI taxonomy): domain Eukaryota; kingdom Metazoa; phylum Chordata; class Actinopteri; order Acipenseriformes; family Polyodontidae; genus Polyodon; species Polyodon spathula. Next base: position 78,552 of record NC_054579.1, on the reverse strand, counting down.
GCAGATTGACAGGGTGGGATATGAAAAGAGCAAACTGCTAAAGGAGAGGCCAGAAGAGCTGGAGCTACAACTGGAGCTGAGGAGAGAGAGGGAGAAATCCAGAGTGCTGGAGCGGGAGCTGAAGAGAGCACAAGAGGGGGAGCAAGAGCTGAAGAAACAGAGGGAGAAAATGAGAGAGCTGGAGGAGGAGCAGGAGAGAGAGAGGGAGAAATCCAGAGTGCTGGAGCGGGAGCTGAAGAGAGCACAAGAGGGGGAGCAAGAGCTGAAGAAACAGAGGGAGAAAAGGAGAGAGCTGGAGGAAAAGTCACCTGAAAATCAATCTCTCAGTTCCTCAGCGGCAGTATTTGGAGGGTCAGTAGGGGCAGCAATAGGGGCCGTTGCTGGAGCCGTACTGGGGCCAGTAGGAGCTGCAGCAGGAGTGCTGATAGGAGCTATACTAGGAGCAGCAACAGCAACAATATTAGGAACACAGGCAGCAAAAGAGCCACACAAAACACAGCGATGATAACATGGACCACACTGATGTGAAAACTGCACCAGGCTTCCAATGCTGAGCTCTTCCAGCCGTCACTGTCTGTACCTGTAATGAATAAGCCAGTGAGAAGCAGGCGTTCATATGACACTAAATGCATTGTAAGACTTTAGAAATCATCTTGTACTTTAAATCATTTGTTTAATTGCTTCATAGATTCTAGCCAGCTTTAATATGCTGTGTATTATCTATCTATATTGTGTGAATTACATGCAGCAAAGTAATTGAAATATAATCACTGCGCTCGGGAGCCTTGCTTTCAAAATGAAATAAAAGCAAGAAAAGGTCATTTGTTTAATAATGCCATACGCTCTACATGATGTCTGTAAGTTACTGTGTAGGTTTAGAATTACATTTCTACTGTATACATGTAATATTGTATCTGTGGGGACCAGTTACTCGAGACATCTTTCATTACTTCATTACTAAAAACAGACTTAAATATGCTTCATCTTCAATGTGTCAGCAAGGTAACATCAGCATTCGATTGAGAGACAGAGTGGAAAGAAGCAGGCAAGACACGGGCTGAGTTTTTTTTTTTTTTAAGTTTATTTAAAAACAATGCTCTCTTACACCCCCGGAGGCTCGTGGTGGTGGTGCGACGGGAGGAGGAGGGGGGTCAGAATTTGAGGAGGGTCAATAAACCCCCTCTCCCCCCCTTCTCTCTGTCTCACTCACTCACACACACACACAGATTGACTACCGGAGATTTATAAAAAGCCAGGTACAGAATGATCAATAAGTTATACACGGGTAGAAAAATCAGAAAAAATAAAAACCATCAATCCTCCCAAAAAAAAAAAAAAAAAAAAACAAAACAAAACCCTACGAGATTCTACCGTCACGATGTACAGCTACGTCTATTTATTTTTCCGGGAGAGAGGAAACCCCATCGAATACTGCATGGTTATGCGATTTCTATACCGTACTAGCTACAATGCAGCAAGGAAACATTCACACAGTATATATATATATTTATCTGCTATCTGCCCCCTAGTGTACACAAGAGCCACTGCAAGCAGCGCTACACAAACACACTGCTACTGAAACAGTCCGGTCTGAACTCCACACTGCCCCCTAGTGTACACCACAGCCATTGCAAGCAGCGCTACACAAACACACTGCTACTGAAACAGTCCGGTCTGAACTCCACACTGCCCCCTAGTGTACACCACAGCCATACACCACAGCCATTGCAAGCAGCGCTACACAAACACACTGCTACTGAAACAGTCCGGTCTGAACTCCACACTGCCCCCTAGTGTACACCACAGCCATTGCAAGCAGCGCTACACAAACACACTGCTACTGAAACAGTCCGGTCTGAACTCCACACTGCCCCCTAGTGTACACCACAGCCATTGCAAGCAGCGCTACACAAACACACTGCTACTGAAACAGTCCGGTCTGAACTCCACACTGCCCCCTAGTGTACACCACAGCCATTGCAAGCAGCGCTACACAAACACACTGCTACTGAAACAGTCCGGTCTGAACTCCACACTGCCCCCTAGTGTACACAACAGCCATTGCAAGCAGCGCTACACAAACACACTGCTACTGAAACAGTCCGGTCTGAACTCCACACTGCCCCCTAGTGTACACCACAGCCATTGCAAGCAGCGCTACACAAACACACTGCTACTGAAACAGTCCGGTCTGAACTCCACACTGCCCCCTAGTGTACACAACAAACATTGCAACTAGCGCTAAACAATCTGCTAACTTCTCTAGTGTTTTAAGAGTCAGGTCTTAACGCTGCTAAACTCCACACCCCCTCCCCCTAGTGTATACAATCAGAGCAGGTACAGCACGGTACAGAACACTGCCACCAAGTGGTCAAATCAAGAGCAGCACCTTCAGAGAACATCAGAAAATAAAAAAAAAAAAAAAAAACACAAAACTGGTCTGTGTAGATGTAATCAGTCAGTCAGCTGTAGTTTGTACAGTTGTACCTGACACTGTCCCAAAAGCATCAACTGACTCAAGACAAAACCATGTTAAACTTGCATCTACGTACATAACTTAGTGTTGGTTTTTCAAACGCCGCCCCCTAGTGTGTAAAACAGGCAGTGTCTCCAGGAGGCAGCGCAGTCTAGTGTCCAGCTTGAATCTGCTGTTACTGTCACCGACCGCGGACCCACAGACAGGCCGCGGAACGGTTTGCCAGCCAGCGCTCTGCATCCACGAAAAGGGAAGCGGCGCTTTCTACTGGAAAGCTTTCTAGTGTCTCGATACCGAGTGAACACCAAGCCACTGTTACAGGAACATGTGGCTAGAAACCTGGTTCCAGGAGACCTAGTCTGAGGTCGCTGTATCCAACCCCCCCCCCACCAGGTCTCCCCTGGTGTACCCCTGAAACCTTGTCTCCTGAAACCAAGTTCCAAGGCATGCAAAGTGGTCCCGTGTTCCCTCCAGAGTACGTCAGCCCAGGCAGTGACTGTAATGCAGCCCCCTTAGTGCTTAGTGTAGAACTCAGCTACTTCAGAATTGCAGAGGTTTAAATAAGACAGGTGGACTGTATTGCTAGTCTCCTCCTGGTGGTGGTTCGGGAGCATTACAGGGCGCTGAGACACAAAGGGCAGGTTTTATAATACACTCTAGAGCTGGCAGGTGTCTCAATCAATTAATCAATCAGTCACTCAATCAATCAATCAGGGTCCGGGAGGGACATTTACTCCACTCCGAGTTTAACAGGGAAGATGAACGATTGCAGGGTCTGGACAGACGGGGGTTTATTTCATTGGTTTGATTAAAACGATTCAGAGCAGGAGAGGCAGCACTTTGTCCTTCTCTGCTCTACAGTAAGGGTCCACGAATGGCAAACTGAAACGGGGGTGTATTTTCTATTGCAACACCGGGATGCTGTCCGTGTCAAGGTTCGAATTTTTCATTTGATTTTATTTATTTACACAAAAGTTTATTTATTTTTTTTGTTTGTGAATGTTTCCTCGCTGTAACATTTCTAAAACTAAAATATTTATATACATTGGAAAAAAAAAATTAATAAACAGTCAAGAAGAAATTTGAAAAAATAAAAAAAAAAAAACACACGATGCCTTTGGCGAGCATTTGAAGAAACGTTGAACGTTTTAAAAAAAAAAAAAGGCATAACGAAAACATAAGTGTGCGTCGCTTTCAAAAAAACAATTTTTCTCCATTTTAATGTCTACAGGAAGTTCAGAGGGAGGTTAAATCGACTTCCTGTCCTATTCCCTTTTCACTCCCCCCCACCACCTCCGCCCGCGCCTTCCAATTGGCTGCGCTGGCTTCCACCGACATGTCACAGCCTTGTCACGGGGACACCTGCTGGCTGGGGGTACGAACTGCACCTGACTCCTCATTTCCACACACCCCCCTCTCCCCATGTAGAGCATATTATTATAGATACACACTTTGACTAGACTGAGAACGAAAACAAAACCACATGGTTTTTTTTTTCCCCCCACAAAAGAGAACAAATTAGCAAGTGTTTCGCATTTAAAAAATAGTTTCTTTTTCAAAACCTGATTTCAAGCATCATGAATTTCACAGAATAGAAGAGTCTGCTACAGACTGTACAAGGGAAACGGAAATCCGAGGGAACAACAGCGTTATTGAAACTAAACTGAGTCCAGCAGAGCAGCTCTAGTTTGGGGCTCTAGTGCCTTCATCAGCGTTATTGAAACTAAACTGAGTCCAGCAGAGCAGCTCTAGTTTGGGGCTCTAGTGCCTTCATCAGCGTTATTGAAACTAAACTGAGTCCAGCAGAGCAGCTCTAGTTTGGGGCTCTAGTGCCTTCATCAGCGTTATTGAAACTAAACTGAGTCCAGCAGAGCAGCTCTAGTTTGGGGCTCTAGTGCCTTCATCAGCGTTATTGAAACCTGAGTCAGCAGAGCAGCTCTAGTTTGGGGCTCTAGTGCCTTCATCAGCGTTATTGAAACTAAAACTACGAACATCCAAAAAATATATACCTGAAATTTAATTTAACAGCAATAAGCAAGTACAAGTTTTATGGGCATGATTAAAAACTAAAACTATTTGAAAATTCATGATTCTTGGATTTGGGGGTCAAAACAAAAAGTAAATTTGCAGCAAAAACTTATGCCAGGGCTAAAAGTTTAAAAAAAAAATAATAATAATAAAGTCTTGCACATCAAAACGTCTAGTGTTGGAAGTATGCAAACATCACCAACTCCTTGCCTGTAGCTCATCTAATGGTACAATCCAACCTCCCCCACCTACAGCCTTGAGGAATGGCTCAGTCCAGCCCCAGCATTCCATGACAGCTTCTCTAAACCCCGCCTCCAGCCCTACAACTCCTCCCCCTGGCTCGAGGATTCATAACACACTAGAAAATGCTTTGCAAAATACCTCAGTAGCAAAACAAACAAACAAACAAACAACTCTTTGGAACTCGGAAATACATATATATACTGTAATAATCAATCATAAACAATAATCATAATAATAATAATAATAATAATAATAATGATAATGGGAATATAAGGATAATGAAGCAAATACATGTTTTCATTTAAAAGGAGAAACTAATTGAGGTATAAAAGACTCTGCTTGTAGTTTTGTTTCTTTTCCCTCCCTCTCTCTCTCTTTATAGGGATGGCAACACCACTCCCGTTGCAGTGCAGTTCGAGAGCCAGTCCAGGTTTTACACCCATTCTGGCAGCTTAATAATAAACAGCTTTGCAGTGAGAGTCTTTAGTGTTATAACTGAGCTCAATGCATGCAAAACCCGGACTGGCTCTCAAACTGCTCTGCAGTGGGAATCCTGTTAATATAATTAGTAATATTGAGCTCACAGTCTGAATGCATGTAAAACCTGGACTGGCTCTCATGGGAGTCTTGTTGTGGGTTGATTTCGTTGTGTTGTCGTCGCTAGAGAGCGATGGGAGTCGTGTTTTCATCCCTGTGTTGAGCTGCTTGCTTGGTTGCTTGGTTGATTTCGTGGAGTTCCTCCGTTTCTGCTCAGGTCAATGTTGCAGACAGGGGACGCCGCGCTCCTCCACCGCGGGGTTCAATCAGTATGGGGCGAACCGGCTGTACCCCCCTCGATACAAACTCGCCTGCGAGACAGAGAGAGAGAGAGAATATAAACTTTGTAAGAGATTTGTTTAAAAGACAATTGAAGTGTTTTGCAGCTGCAATACCAATTAAATTCCTCCCAGTCTGTTTGTCTAACCCCCCCCCCCCCCCCCCCCCCCCTCGGAGACTGAAGGTCAGGGTAGCTTGTCCTCTGTGCAGTGAGGATCCTCCCCCCCCCAATCAGACCCAGCCAGAACACCAAGAACACAGGGAAACGAACACTCACTCACACACGTACATAATAATAATAATAATAATAACCAAGAACACAGGGAAACGAACACTCACTCACACACGTACATAATAATAATAATAATAATAACCAAGAACACAGGGAAACGAACACTCACTCACACACGTACATAATAATAATAATAATAATAATAACCAAGAACACAGAACACACATAATAATAATAATAACCAAGAACACAGGGAAAATAATAATAATAATAACGTAATAATAATAATAATAATAACCAAGAACACAGGGAAACGAACACTCACTCACACACGTACATAATAATAATAATAATAACCAAGAACACAGGGAAACGAACACTCACTCACACACGTACATAATAATAATAATAATAATAACCAAGAACACAGGGAAACGAACACTCACTCACACACGTACATAATAATAATAATAATAATAATAACCAAGAACACAGGGAAACGAACACTCACTCACACACGTACATAATAATAATAATAATAATAACCAAGAACACAGGGAAACGAACACTCACTCACACACGTACATAATAATAACAATATATCTATTTTTATAAAGTGCCTTTCATAGTGGACCATCATCACAAAGCACTTTACAGAGATAAATATATTTCATATATATATATATATATATATATATATATATATATATATATATATATATATATATATATATATATATATATATATATATATATATACACACACACACACAGAGAAACAGACACTTGGACACACACACACAGACACTCGTTCAGCGGTTGACTGCTGTTGTGTTTTCTGTGTACAGTGCTCAGTGGGAGGAGGGCTCTCTCTCCCCTCTCCCCTCTCCCTCTCACCATGGCTCCCACTCCGTACGCTGCAGCGGCTGCTGGTGCGAGGGCGTGGTACGGGTCTGTGGTGAACACCCGGCCGTAACTAAGACGAGAGAGAAAGAGAGAGAGACTCGTTAATACAATTACAACACAGAGAGAGACAGACAGGAGAGACACAGAGAGGAGAGACACACTCAATACAATTACAGAGAGATAGAGAGGAGAGACAGTCAGATAGAGAGAGGACAGAGACACTCGTTAACACAGTTACAACAGAGAGAGAGAGAGGAGAGAGATAGAGACAGGTGAGAGAGACTTGTTAATTCATTAACAGTGTAGGAGAAAGAGGTGGAGAGAAACACACAGATATAAAATAATAAAAACACAAACCCAACTTCACAAAACATGCTTGTGAGAGAGAGAGAGAGAGAGAGAGAGAGAGAGACAACACCTAACAAACCCAGAGACACACACAGAGACAGTCCCCCAGTGTCCCAGGATACCGTGCGGCTCACCTATCGCTATACGCAGCGGCGGCAGCGGTCGCCCCGGTTACGGCGGCAGTGGGCTGAGCGTATCGGTACGCAGCGTAGCCCCCCTGAACAAAACAGAGAGGAGAGGGGGGGGGGGTTAACTCCACCAGCACACAGAGAGACACGCGCTGCAGTGCAGAGTCAGGCCAGCGCACACGTAACACTGCAGCGAGTCTCGAGTCACAAACAAGCTACCCTCGTGATCCCAAGAGATTCACATCGCAATACACCCGCCCCCCTCCCCCAATCTCCTCCCCTATTCGCTGGCCTTGCGCGTCAGTCATTCCCAGCAGGCCTGGGTTCCATCGCTCCTTCAAATAAAAATGTTCTGATCCTTTGTATTATTTTTTGTTTTGTCTTTGCCTGGTTTTGAGAAGCTTGTCTGTAAACCACAGCGTGGCTTCTCAACTAGCCCCGCCCGCTCCCTCGGTCTGTACCAATACAGAAGGGGTGGGGGGGGGGGGGGGGGTGGGGCTGTATTTGAATGGAACGGAAGAGGAGGGGCTGGCCTGGCAGTTAGGATTCCCCAGACGAGCTTCTCAAAGGCAGATATGGTTAAACCAATCAGAAACCCGATTCACTGGGAGGAGCGGCGGAACCCAGAACCAATCAGAATGCCTGTAGCAAAACGCCAGCGAATAGGAAAGGAGAGAGACAGGGGTGGGAGGGATGGGGGGGGGGGGGGGGGGGGGGGTACAAACAACAAGCAATTAAAATCCCAGCTCATGCAGCAGCTCTAGACTCAAGACACTGCGGTTCAAAACAGGAAGCCTATGACATCATCGCCCTCCTCCTCGGAGACTACAAAAACTACAACTCCCAGCATTCCCTAAGGGGCCCAAACAAGAAATGGGAAGGGACTGGAAAGAGAAAGTTTGAAAGAGAGGAGTTGAGAAGGAAAGAACGAAGAGGAGAGAGGCAAGAGAGACAGAAGGTAGCGAGGGAAGAATGAAGGGAGGAGAGAATGGAGGGAGAAGAATGAAGGGAAGAGGAGAGAATGAAGGGAGGAGAGGAGATAAGAATGAAGGGAAGAGGAGAGAATGGAGGGAGGAGAGGAGATAAGAATGAAGGGAAGAGGAGAGAATGAAGGGAAGAGGGAAGAATGAATGGAGAAGAGAATGAATGGAGAAGAGAAGAATGAAGGGAGGAGAGAATGGAGGGAGGAGAGAATGAAGGGAAGAGGAGAGAATGAAGGGAGGAGAGAAGGGGCTACAATAGTTCTATTTAGAAAGGAAGTATGCATCACTATTATTATTATTATTATTATTATTATTTTCAGGGCAGCATGCACACACAGGCAAACACTAAGTCTATTTCTCTCTTCCACTGGAGTTATTGTCATCCACCTTGCTGTGTTAGAACATAGAATTACTGCTACAAATTCCACTGCAATCTGATTGGCTGTCTGCTGCCAGCTGGGTGGGCCTACCTGGGGCAGTTTAATGATTGGTTCCTGAAACACTATTCTATAACAGAAAGACAAGAGGGCCAAATGAAGGGCTGGGCACAGGGTTCGAATCCACACAGCGAGACACGCGCACACAGGGATCAACGCACACACACCAAACTGCACGCAAGTAAACATCACATTGATTTCTGCAAAGCAGTTTGATTATAGTTCATTAAAAAAAAAAAATAATTAAAAATCAGGTTTCAGGAGAAAATGTTGTAATATTGCATATTGTATACAATTACAAAATGTTTCATGTTATTAACGAGTTGATCAGCGGAGGCTTTTCTCCAGAGAGGCTTCCAGAGACTAGGGGGGTGAACTCTGCATCATCAACCACTGCTGCTGCTGCAGAGTCTCTTCCAATAGGACCGCGTTTGTTTGACGTCTCGCCCGAAGGACGGAGCACAAGGAGGTGAAGCGACTCGCTCAGGGACACACACGCACACAAATGTTTCAAAGTGTTTCAATACTGAATGCTGATCCAATGTGATTTCACACCCACAACAGTTTGGCGCAACTCGAAAGCAGGGCACGTGCTTCACCACT